>NW_022986992.1:0-275731 GCF_010093935.1 Zasmidium cellare ATCC 36951 | reverse complement strand
ATATTATTCTTAAAGTAGAACTCTAATACCTCGAGGGTCTTATACGTTCTAAAGCTATCGTATATTAGTATACGTAGTTTGTAATTAGCTCGTTCCTTAGTCTAGGGGTTAAATATGAGCTTTAGCTACTATAGACTAATATATAAGTCGGTGTAGCCGCTGTCGGAGTATATATAGTACTATCCCGGGGTAGGATATATAGTCTAGTTTAATCGATACGTAGATATAGGCTATATTATTATAGGATTTAAATACCTACCGTCGGCGCTTACGTATTCGATCGAGGTAATAGTCGTCCGCTTAATACGTACACCTCTATAACCGCGCTCGCTATCCCTACTTACGAGGACTTTAGCGGAGCCTAGCTTAGAAAGTATAATACTAGTCTCGTCTATATTATAAACATTTTCCTCTAGGATAACCGGGTCCTAGAAAAGGTCTCCGGTAACCTTAAACTAGTATACTACCTTATTATAGATATCGTAACGATTCTAGTCTAGAGCGCTAGTCGTACTCGCTTTAAGCTCTAGGTACCGTTTGTAGAACAGTTAAGCCTAATTCTTACTAGGAGGACTACTTAGCCTATCCGCCGGAACCCGCCGGCGTACAAGACTAAAAGCTATCGAACCTATGTACTTTACTAGTACGCTAGGAACTTTATAATAGCTCTCTCTTCCTACGGGTATAGATATTATTAGCTTTAAGCTTTCTCTTAAATCGACCGTCGACCGCGTACTCGATACTAGAGGGTAGTTCGGGGTATATTACTACGATCTACGTATATACGAAATAAGATAGGCTAATCGGGGGAATAGTGTTCTACTAGTGCCTAACTAGCTCTATCTATATTAGCCGACGATATTAGAGTATTAGAGGAGTAGAAGGGGGTTAAGAAGGTAGGGTAGCTATAGGTACCTACGAAATGTACCTAAGAATAGATTAGGGATAATAAAACGCCCTATAGACACTTCTAGAATCCGACTTATTACGTCTAAAAGAAATCTAAAGAGATCTAAAAGAAAGAAAGCGTCTGAAAATAATATCTATTATTTCGTATATTACTAGTAGCGAGCTAAGACACCCTAAGCGATAATACGCCCTTAAGATACTCCTCTATCGGAGAAACTCTCGGATCGGACATTCTATATCGAAAAAAGACTTTAGACTTCGTAAGTACTTCTATTAGTAGCTGAAGTTTCGTCTTAGTACGCCGATATCTAATAATAAGCCTCTACCTATAACCGATAAGGGGTAGAGCGAATAATAAACGATTAGTAGGGGTAACGGATTAATCGATAGTAAAGTAAGGACTACTACTATTATATAACGCGACAATCTATAGATATAGAAATAGTTAAAGACTATTACGGTAGTAGAGATATACTTATATACACACCTAGGAGAATATAAGGGGTTTTAGAACGAGAACGTAGCTCGCTATAGCGGGTAGCTCGTAATATAGGGATAGACGTTAGTAGCCCTAAAATATTATATAACTTATAGCTATATATATTATTACGTAATATACTCGCTCCTCTTCGATTAGTAGAACTTAACGTACGTACTATTACGAAACGCTTTTATATAAAATAGGCTTAGCGGAATAGCTCGCTAAAGAATTATATACTCTTTAGAAACGATATATATATTATACTATAGAAACTTAATATATATATAGTATAATTAATAAAGTGTATACGAAAAGGACACTACAATCGCCGCTTACTATAACAGTAGCTTTACGACACAGTAGTAGGCTGAAACATTACATCGCATCTAGTATCGGAACTTCGACCGTAAGTATCGTAATAGTCTACAATAGCGGTTACCACATGTCAAGCCACGACAACTGAGGCTGAAGGCCAGTGTCTCTAGCCACAGTGGCTTTGCCGTCCCGCGACACAGTGCGTCCCTCGACGAAGGGACAGACGTTAATGGCAAAGGCGAGGCTTGGGTGTGCGATGAGATTGTGCATGGTTTCTTCTTTGATGTGATTTTGATGATTGTGCGCGTGGTGCGTGATGATGTGATTGTGTGATATGATGGAGGAGGTGAATGACCTTGCCACCCCGTACTACTCGTACAGTATCGCCCCGCCCCATAACGTTACCCATCGTAGAATATCCCAACAAACAACACCAATCCTGAAAAAGTATCATCTACAACCTCCACCAAACCCCCCTCCCCAACCCAACCACATCCCGCAGTATCTTCCCCGCGCTCGGCTGCTCCGGCTGCACATACTCATGATGAACATCCCTCTTCCTCGAAGCCCTCGCACGATGAGGGCCCCTCGGCACAGTAGATCCCGCCCGGATAGCGGAGTGGAGAGACGCAGCGGCGCCTGCGGCAGCGGCTGCGTTGGAGAGCGGTGCGCGGGGTCTGGTTGCGACTTGGGATTCGAGGGCGGCGAGGCGGGTTTCGAGGAGGGTGAGGCGGCCGGCTGATGGTGGTGCTGTGGGAGGCAGAGTCGGCAGAGGTTTGTGGACATCGGGTTTCTTCTGCGAGGGTTGCTTGGCGACGGGTTTGCGAGTGATGGTGATGGGTGGAGGACGGGGGGCTGCGACAGGGTCTGGGTTTGGCTCCAGGGGAGATTCAGAACTTCCATCAGCGCTCGAGCCTTGCATGCTGACCGAAGCTGGAGTCACAACAACGCCGTGGTCAAGCATCTCCGAGAGCCGCTTGTGCTTCTTATCAACCTCCTCGCGCGCCTTCTCAAGATTCTCCCGAACCCTCGCATCGGCAGGCTGCTTGCCCCGCGACGACCGCGGAGGCGTGTTTGGAGTCGTGGTCCTTGATCGGCCCATGGTAGCTATCGGTACCGGCTTCGGTTTTTGTACCTTGCCTTTCTGGAAGGGCTCGTACTTGGAGGTGCGATAGGCTCCCTGTCCTGGGTAGCCGCGAGCGTGGTTTGCGTTCATCGCCGAGTCGACTTCACGATCGGTGATCTGGGAAGGCTCCCGGACGATGGGGCGTTTACCCTCAAGAGCGGCCAAGGTATCGATGTGTGCGTCGGGCTGTGCTTTCGGCACTGTATTACCGACATCATAGAGACTGTCTCTCAAGTCACCCATCGTTGAGTCAGGGTATGGGATATGTGGTAGCTCCGGGCCGTGCTTGAAACCGCTACGATCGGGACTGCTAAAAGCACTCTCTTGCACTGGAGAGAGCTCTGAGCCCCCGAAACGGACCGTGCTAAGACGTGCTGCAGTCTTGAACGGGCGCTTGCCTTCCAAAGCATCTAGAGCTTCATCCCGACCACAAGAGTGCTGATTCTCTAGAGGATGACCAGCGATGTCGTAGATGCTTTTCCTCAAGCCCTCCATCGTCGTCCCAGGGAATGCAACAGGTGGGATCTCTGGCCCTTGTTCGAAGCCGTTGCGATCAGGGCTGCTGAAAGCACTCTCTTGTACTGGAGAAAGCTTTGGAGGTGTAAAGTGCATGGTCGCAGGCCGAGATGCTCCCCTGCCAGGCTTCAGCACAGAAGGCGTCTGGGGTGGTATCGATGCCCGCCGAAGAGGCAAGGTCACCTCAACAGCGGTATGTTCTCCTTGGCTGGAGAGACGCTGTCGATCAGACCGAGGATGGCCATCCAGTATGTCATTAGAGTCGCGCCTGGTCTCCTTAGACTTTCTCTTCTTAGCCACCTCATTGGGATTGACCTGGCCGGGAAAGTTCTCCGTGTCTGGCGTGGGACTGCCGGAGCTGAAGCCACTCAAGCTCCATCTCGAGCGTGGAGACATTCTGGAAGACCACTGCTTAGAGCTAACATCTGAGTTTGTCGCGGTGTTACTCGAAGTACGTGCTGTGGTAGGAGAGCTTGGTGCTTCACCAATCATCGATGCTGGAGGTTGAGCAATGGATACGGATTCAGGGCGAGGGCGAAGACGTCCAGTGAACAGGGGAGACGGCTCGTCAGGGTTGTGGACGATGTATTGAGACTGCCGCTTCCCCTGGTCTCGTTGCGAATTCGACGGGCTTGGTGTGGTCACGGTAACAGAGACAGCGGAGGTTCGGTTGCTCTCACCGCCAGGTGGAAATGGGGATTGCTCTGGTGTGAAGTCTTGATAAAGCTGGGAGAAGTCGTGTTGGATCGGCCTGGAGGTTCGACCCACAGGGTAGATCGAGTCAAACGTGCTTTCCCTCTTCGTGCTCCGCTTGTGTTTTCGAACTTTACCCCATTGTTGACGAGCTTTTTCGAGACCGTTTTTCCAGATGCCCTTTGCTTTCGTGGCGCGGAATACACGTTGGGAGCGAGCGCTGATGGTGTTGGAGCCGCTTTGGCGTTTAAAGATGGCACGCCCGAGCTCAACGAGTCTCTGCTTCTTGCTCTGTGCCTGCAGAGTGGAGTTCGACATGTTGAATGATTTGTGTTTGCGTACCTAACAATATGAGTTCTTCTTCTTGTGTCTGTTGTGAGCTTGTGATTTGTGTAATTGCGTCTAGGCCAGCTAGCGATACACTGTGTAATGTCTGGCAAGTGCAAATGTAGAAATAGATCTGGAGTAAAGGAAGAGGCGGCATTTTGTGGGGCATATCGATGGTTAATATCGCCTTTGAAGAAAGGTGAATCCTCAAAGGAAAAGACTTGCAGGACAAAGGATGAAGACATGCAGCTTTGCCAACAAAGCCAAGCATACTCAAGAATAGTGTGCTCGGGCAAAAGACAATGCAAGTCTTTCCTTCTTGGTGCTTTTGTCCATTGTAGGTAGTTCGAATGACGCTGCCGTGGGCATTGTCTTCTTGTTGAGCGTGACGCGGATGCCATCATCGTCCACCCGTCATCGCCCATCCGTTGTTCTTTGGGATCGCGTTGATCTACAGCCTCGGTATACCGGGCTATCTCTTCCTGTGCTTCCGCTTGCGAGCTTGCATATCGAAGTGTGTCCTCTGAACATGCGTATGCCAGGTCCCCCATTCTCGAGCAGCACTGTAGATTGGACCCAAACAATGCACCACGTGCAGCTCATTGGTCGACAACTCCTGCCGTTTCATGCTCTTAGCAGACCGTATGGCTGTCTCTCGTGCTGATCACGTCCTGATTCCAATCCCATCACGTCCCCATCTCTTCACCTCCCCACCCAAATCCCTTGCCCCAACCCCCCAACTCCACCCCTCCCCTCATTAACCGGCCGTTTCGCAACCCTCCCCTGCGTCTTGACCCCCTCAACAACCCTCTCCAACCCCGTCTCCACCACCACCCCGCCCACAATCATCTCCCCCAACACCGCATGCAAAGTCTCAAAATTGAAAATCAGATCCAACTCGCACACGTTCTCGAACAGCCGATCCAGCGCTTCGACGAAGACTTGGATGAGGTCGAGGAGGGCGAGCGGCGATTCGGTGGAGGTCGAGATGACGATGAAGTAGAGGGTTGCGTAGTGCCGGTAGGTGACGAGGGAGGGGGCGTCGTTGTGTTGCTCGCCGGGTTTGGTGCTGGTGGAGGGGGCGAGGAGGGGTGGGAGGGGCAGGAAGTTGCAGGAGCTGGAGGGCCGGGTGGAGACGAGGGTGAAGATTTCGGAGAGGAGGCGTTGTTGGACGGAGGTGTCCTGGGTTGGGTTAGCTGTCTGTGGTATGGGTTGAGATGGTAGGTGGTTGATTACGAGTTGGGTGTAGAACTTGGTCAGTCGTGGCTGGCCATTGTTGTTGAAGACCAGTACTGCGTTGATCATCTTGGTGGCCTAGACAGTGTTCTAGTGCCCATAGGTTGTCGTCACTCAATCGAAGGTGGGATGTGAAGTCGAAGTCGGCCCGGTGGTGAGTTGAAGAAGCCGACGGCTGCACGCGAGCTCGCTTCGGCACTTGATAGACCAATGAAACGACATAGCCTGGAGGGAAGCGACGAGGTTCAACATTCACCAACAAGCCATTTCTTTTCATTCATCGTTTACTTCTACAGTAGACTGACCACCTATGAGCCGGCCACGTTCTCGAAGAAGAACGTCGGCTGACCAGGCACCGCATTCTCGGCGGCTTGTGGCAGCTCGCTTCTCTCTTCCCCTACCTTGACACCGGCGGTGCCTCCCACTACCTTGCCTTTCTTCCCCTCCTCTTCAACAGCGATGACCTCAATCACGGCGCACTTTTGAATCGTTTGCTGCAGTCCGGGTACCATCTCCCTCAGCACATCAACTTCATCGAATGCCAACTTCCGCTCGAACACGGTGCTGGGCTCGATGCCACCTTCCAGGCTCTTCTTGAGCACTTGCACGAATGGCATCGCGCGCTTGCTCTCAGCCTTGGGGATAGACTTCGAGACTGCGCCAACGTCCAGCTTCATGTCCGCGAACTTCTGACGCACAATGTCGATAACGCTGTCTTGCCATGCTGGGTACTTCAGCGCGCAGAACACGGTCAATTTCTTGTCCTGTTTCGGATCGTACGACGTCTGCTTGCCCTTCTGCATCTTCTTGAGCTGAGCACCTTCTGCACTTGTTATATTGCTGCTTGTGCCACGCACATACTCGCGGGCGGCAGTAAGGTTGGGCTTCTGGTCGGGCACGCTTGGGAAGCGGGCGTTCTGCACTGTCTCTGTCTTGCCCAAGACTTCGAGCCAAATGTACTCTGACCAGTGGGGTGCGACCACAGTGAGCATGAGAGCTTGCAACTCGACGTAGCGTCGGACGAGATCCTGATGCATGCCAACACCGGCAGCCTTGGTTGCCTCGCGGTAGAAGTCTCGTGACGAGGTGAAGTCGTACAGTCCGCTCTTGAGGGCTGCTTTGTAGTTGGTGAGATCGTACTGCTTCTCGGTCTCCCTGACGAGCCCATTGAGTTCGTTCTCGAAGAGTTCATCCCAGAATATGTTCTCGCCTGTCCGGAGAATGGAGTCATTGTTTTTGTGCCTCTCGTTCTCCTTCACCTGTGCATATGTCTCGCCATCTTTGAGCAAGCGTGCGTCGCGAATGACGCTTTCGCACCATTGCCGCAGCTCGTACAGACGCAGAATGTTGCTGTTCGCAACGGTCTCGTCAAAGTTGGCGTCTTCGATCGTGTCTCCGGCATCAGCGAAGGCGATTCGCGTGGCATCTGCACCAAATTTGCTGATGGACTCCGCCAGCGTCATGAAGTTTCCTGTCGACTTTGACATCTTCTCACCGTTCAACAGCAAATGCCCGTTCACTCGGATCGCTCGCGGCCAGTACTCTGGTGGAAACATGGCGATGTGGACGTACAAGAAGAAGGTCAAGTGGTTCTGGACCAAGTCTTTGGCAGAGACTCGAAGATCGAGTGGGTACCAGTACTCGAACTCGCGGCGCATGCGATGAAGGGTCTCCTCTTTGATCGATGTCTGAGGAATCTTCTCCGTCCGGCAGAAGAGCCAGTCCCAAATCTCGTCCGTGAGCTCTTCCGGTGCCACGTTGGCCTCGCCCTTCTCCTTTCCGTAGATATCCCTGTGTAGCAAATGGGCGATGGTGTAGTACGACATGTAGATGGTCGAATCAGACAAGCTCTCAACGAGCTGGCTCTGGTCCCATGGCAGTTTCGTACCCAAGCCGTAGCTTCTGGCACACGCCCACTGTGCTAACCAGTCCAAGACTTGAACGAATGCGTTCTTGGTCTCTGTCGTGAAAGTGTTCAAGCCTTCGTCGTCCTCATTCTGCACGTGCTTCAGGACTTTAGGCTGCCACTCCTCATCACCTGACTTCTCTGGCATGCCGTAATTCATGAACCACTGGTCCAGATGCCCGGCAACACACTCATCGCCGGATCTTGAAATGACCAAGCCGTCCGGCTCTGCATATGCGAAGGCATCACCAGCGTCCAAGAGCTGCTGTCGTACCAATGGCTTGGCTTCCTCGACAGTCTTGCCCTTGAAGTCGCCATAGATCATCTTGCCCTTGTAAAATCCTTCCTTGTACGCAAGGTCTTTCGCTTCAGCCAACTGCTTGGCATCCTTGGGCGAGTTGATCTTCATGGCCTCGACCAGATGCTTTGCGGTGAGATTGCCGTACGTCGGGGTTTCGATGATGGGGAGCAGATCAAGGTCAACCCATTCTTTCTTGATCTTGTAGTATTCGGCTTTCTTGGCAAGGTCGAGGCATGTCGCATAGTCGTCTGGGGAGTCTGATGGCACGCTCGTTACGACGCCGGTACCCTTTGTCGACTTAACCGTGTCCATGGGAAGAATTCGGACGCCGTCTTTCTTGAATGACAGTGGTGCATCTACCAGAGTGCCGATCACATCAGATCCTTGCAGTTCAGCGACCTTTGGGAACACACCCCATTGCGGGAAGATGTTTTGGAAGGCCATATTCCTCGCTGCACGATCCGAGATGAAGTAGTACTCCTTGCCTTTCTCCACCTCGTAGATACCGTACGTAATGCTGGGTCCGACAAAGCAGCAATTCTGGCCGTACATGGTCTCTGGTCGGAGAGTCGCAGGTACGAAGTAGACGTTTCCACCTTCTGGAATCTTGCCCTCGACTTGACTCTTAGCTGCATCTGCCCACTCCTTGACTCGCAGTTTCAGTGCAGTGTACTCTTGAACACCAACACCTTCACCACTTTGCCTGTCGTGGTCCATACAGGCTTGTCCGTCCTTGGGCGAGTAGACTGTGTACCGCTTGCCGAACTTGATCTTCCCCATCTCTTTCAGGCGGTTGACTTGCCATCGCACGAAAGCGTCGTAGTAAGGATTGGCGTCGGTAGTGACGAATGACCGTCTCCAGTCAACACGGCAGCCCATGTTGTTCAGATCGCGCTTCCAGAGTGGGGGAAAGTATTGCAGCCAGTGCTGAGGGTCGGAGAAATTGTGGATCTCCTCGATTGGGATGCCCAGGGCCAGCATGATCTGGAACTGGTACTTCAAGGCCACGTTGACCTTCGCATTGGCCTTGCTCTTCTTTGCCGAGAACTTCGTTACGTCCTCCTTTGTCGTTGATTGCGTGGGTGCTGGAGGCGCGCCGTTGGGCTCTGCATTCTCTTTCACCTCGTCGATCGGGCATCGCTCGAAGTTCTGGCCAAACATCTCGATCTCGCGCACGAGCTTGTCTGCACAGGCCTTAATGGGCATACCTGTGCAGTGGAATCCTTGAGGGTATAGAGCTCTCTTGCCTTGCATTCTCGCCCAACCGACCGAGAACTCGAGCTTACTCGCGGTGAATGCATGTCCTGCGTGTGCCGTGCCGTTGACATACGGGTATGCCATAGTGACCATATACTTGGGGTTCTTCTTTCTGAGTTCGGCAGGTGCAATTGCATGGAATGGCACCTCTTCCAGACTGGGCGCATCCTCCTCGAACACCTTCTCCTGCTGCCATTTTTGCTGGTACTTCTTCTCGCTGGCGATCAAGGTATCTCGCTTTTCGGTGTTTTCGATCTTCAGAGTGCCTTTGGGTTGTTGTACGGGGGCCAGAGCCTCTTTGGTAGCCTGAACGGCTGCCATGGTCGCGTATGTGTTGGACTGAATGCGCAAACCACGCAGCCGTGGCAAATATATGTATCGAAAGAGCGACGTGGTGAGTCACGGGGTCATTGACTGAATTTCGAGCTGTTGCTCGTGAGTCGAAGTTCTCCCATGCAGCTCGAAAAGCATCGCGGCTTGCGGGGGCGGCGGGGGCTCCGAGCGTCTTTGCTTTGGGAGTCTCGAACGTCAACACCACCTCCATCTTCGACTCCACGCTTACACATTGACGGGACCCCCCAATCGCAAGGACTGGACAAGCTTCAGTCATATCTCTAACAGCGGCCTCGGGAGTCATCGTCCCGGAAGTATCAACATGACGAGCCTCTTTGCAGGCTTGTTCCGCAGAGCACCTCAGGTGCCAGAGTTCGCACCAAAGTTTCCCTTTACCATCGAGACGAACCCATATCGAAGCAAGAAGACTTGGCCGCCGGACTTCACAAAACTCTCGCAAAAGCATCAGTTCCGACTTGAGCGTCGTTACAGGAGGAGGACAAAGCTCAAGTGGGCAAGGCCAAACTGGACAAAAGGAGTGAAGCTTGTACAATGGGGCAGCATATTCTTCGTTCTCACGTATGGAGTACTGTTCTTGGAGGTTGATGAGGGGAGAACACCTTTCGACGGAGTGAGAACAACCATCTGCTATGCTTTAACGGACAAGGGGCTAATGCTAGTTGACACAGATACGTAAATGGTACAATGAGCAGGTGGGAACGGTGGCCCCTGTGAGAGATCGTGGAGATACGAACGACAACAGCCCAGTCGCCTCGAAGCAACCATCTTGAAAGGTGTCGCAACGCATTGCCAACATCGTCGAGCCGGTCTCCATTTAGAGACGACATACGCATCCGTCCCCTACGACTCCACTCAGACTCTGAGCTCGATACCAATATGAGTAACTCAAAATCCAATTGGCCTGGTGAATGATCATGACACCATGAAACCTGTCAAGAAGGTCGATGCCTTGCTCGCGATCTTTCTGAGAGGGACAGGCAGTCGCCATGCCCAGCAGCGTGGTAGATCCAGACTGGAATAACTCACACCAAGACGCCCAAGCTTGGGCAAGTGTGCATGTGAGCCCTTCGGACACCTTACCGCATCGTGTCTGCAAAACGGCACAGCGACTACTATGGCACAAAGGACCCCGGGTCATGCGAACACCGTCCACGAGATTCGAGGGCTTGGAGGCGGGTAGAGTACCCGGGAACTCATGTGTCCAGTATACCAGGCTGTAAACGATGCTCGGAGTATCGCGAAGGATGGAACGAGAAGTCTTAGAGAAACGTTAGTGTGCTGTCCTGTGAATGAGGGCACTAGTTACGAAAAGGAGTAGTTGTTCAAGAACCACCAGACACCTACACAATTGCTGTAGGGTCCAATTCAAGTGCTTGATCTCTCGCTATAAAATCGCAGTTGAGCTTTTCTCAATCTTCTCCCTGTCGTGATCTGTGTTGATACAGCTCCTGAATTTGTAGTTGCCTGAGGCATCCAAATTCTTCAGGGTCCATGCTATGACCTACCCGCAACCGCTACCACCTGGCCTCAATGGCTCTGGAACTCTAAGCCCAACCTCGCTGCACGACGATATCTGGAACGATAAAATGGCCGACGAGGAGAAAGAGAAAGCAGAGAAGCTCGCTGCGGCGAAGAAAAGAGTATTTCTCACCACTACGCAACATTTTACCGGTGACTGTAGCTGACATGTGAGCAGTTCGAGCAACTGAAAAAGGAGCAGCAGAAGAAGGGAAAGAAAGGCGGGAAGAAGAAGGCTGCCGACAGAGCTGAAGAGACGAGACAAGAAGAGGAAGCAGAAGATACCACAGAAGCAGCTGCAGCAGACCAGGCAGTGGATGAAGATACCAAAGTCGAGGACGCCGAGACAGGAGACGCTACAGAAGCAACATCCGAGTCGCAGAAGTCGAAGCATCGTTCAGAGTCCTTCCGGCAAGGCTCTGGTCCTCAGGCTGAAGTTCAAGAGCTGTATCGTAAGCAGGCTTCTCGGATTGAAGAGTTGGAGAGGGAGAACCAGACACTCAAGGAGCAACACGAGCAGGGCACTACTCACCTTGCAAAGGCTGAGGAGGAGCTGGAGAGTCTTCGCGAAGGGAGCAGCGATGTAGCCGAACTACGCGCAAAGGCCAAAGAAGCAGATCGCCTGACCACAGAGCTGGCGTCTGTCCAACGCCAACTCTCCCAAGCACAACAAGCCGCCAAAGGCCCAGCGCGCAGACAATCAGGCACGTCCCCGGACGTCAGCGAGCAACTCGCCAGCAAAACCTCCGCCATCGAGTCCCTCGAACTCGACATCAGCAACCTCCGCAACCAAATCTCCACCCTCGAAACCACCCTCTCGGAACGCGACGCCTCCTTCAAAGACCTCACCGAACGCGCCCAAACCGCCGAAACAGCGACCGAGTCCGTCCAAAAAGAACTCGACGCCCTCAAAGTCTCCATCGCCTTCCCCTCCGACGAAACCAAAGCCGCGGCCGAAGACCCCGAAGCCCTCACCAAACGCATCGTGGTCCTCGAATCCGACCTGCGCACCGCCAACACCAACCTCGACGCCGCCGCCTCCCGCGCAACCAGCCTAGAGCAGAAAATCGAGACCCTGACGAAACTCCACAAAGAAGCCACCACAACCTCCCAACACAAAGATAAAGAGCTATCGGACCTCCGCGCGCAACTGAAGAAGCGAGACCGCCCCTCCCACGTCCGCGACGCCTCGGAATTCGAGCTGGGCGAAGAAGAAACCGAGTCCGGACACCTGCAGACGCGGATCCGCGCCTTGGAAGCGGAGAATTTCGATCTGCGACGAGGGGTCTGGAGGGATAAGAGAGCGGAATTGCAGCCTGGTATGGACGATGGCCCGCAACCAGGCTACGAAGACGTCGATCTCAACGGTCCCTATAGTCCCGGTCTCGGACGAGGCGGTGCAGGTGGTGGGGGGCACATGCCCGGTCGCCAGACGAGTACGTTCCAGGACGTTATCACGAGTGGAATATCGGCTTTTACGGGTCGGACGAGGGAGACGCCTCACGGTGGGAAGCCTGCCGGGGGAAGGGATCGGGCGGAGTCGGTTGGTCTTATGAGTGATGATGGAGGGTTCGATGAGGAGGCTCTCAGGCTGGCGCAGGAAGAGGAGCAGAAGCGGAGGATCGAGAGGGTGAAGGAAGTGAAACGAGGTTTAGATCAGTGGAAGGGGTGGAGAGTAGATATCGCGGATTTGAGAAGGAATGGATTAGGTCCGGGCAAGGAGACGGGTCCCGTGTTCGAGATCTAGAGAGATACCATGAAGGAAAGAAAAGAGTCTGTGACTTTTTACTTTTTTGGAGACCATTGCATCGTAACATTTCTTATCTATCGACTTGCTTTCAACAAACACGAGAGAATCTTTCATCTCCAGGGTATGCACTCTTGTTTCCCTTGATAACACCCAACAATCCGTCTCTAATACCCAACATGGCGGTTTAGATGAGCTGCTGGAAAGCACGGTTGAGTGGGGAACGGAGAGGCTTGACGTCCTTGTAGAAGTCGATGGTGGCGACGGCACGCTTGGCGACGCCCTCTGGGGTGAATTCGAATTTCTGTACAAACAAGTTAGCAGCCGTAATGAGAAGTGTGTAGTGGTGACTAGACAAACCTTGTAGACCTCGGTGTATGGACCGGAAGCACCGAATCTGTTGAGACCGAATTGCTCGTGCGAGTACTTCTCCCAGCCGAGTGTGCTCATGACCTCGATACTGAGGGCTGGGATCCCGTCTGGGATGACCGACAGCTTGTAGTCCTTTGGCTGGGCGTCGAAGACCTCCACGCAAGGCATCGAGACGACACGAGCCGCGATGTTGTGGTTGTCCTTGAGGTACTTGACAGCCTCCAGAGAGAGACCAACTTCCGAACCGGTAGAGACGAGGGTGATCTTGGCTGCGGAGTCCTCAAGGGCGACGTAACCACCCTTGATGGCCTTCTCGATGGTGGAACCCTCGAGCTGGGGCAGGTTCTGACGGGTGAGGGCGAAGATGGAAGGAGTGCTCTGCGAGGTGAGAGCGACGTAGTAGGCGGCAGAGGTCTCGTTGCCATCAGCTGGACGCCACACCATCATGTTTGGCAGGGCGCGGAAGTGGGCAAGGGTCTCGATAGGCTGATGAGTTGGGCCATCCTCACCAAGACCGATAGAGTCGTGAGTAGCGATGTAGATGACACGCTGGTGAGAGAGCGAGGAGAGACGGACGGCACCGGCGGCGTAGGAGACGAAGTTGAGGAAAGTGCCACCGGCTGGGATGAGGGTGCCGTACGCAGAGAGACCGTTCATGATACCAGCCATGGCATGCTCACGCACACCATAGCGGATATAGCGACCGCTCCACTCACCAATGCCGAGGCTTGGTGGCTGGAAGTCGACGGCGTTCTTCCAGCGAGTGTTGTTGGAGCCAGTCAAATCGGCAGAGCCAGAAAGGAGCTCTGGAACGGCCTCGTGGATGGCCTCGAGGACAGTCTCAGACAGCTTACGGGAAGCAACAGCCTTATCACTTGGCTTGTAGACTGGGAGCTTGTTCTGCCAGCCGTCTGGAAGCTTGCCAGTGAGACGACGCTTGAGGTCGGCGCCAAGCTCCTTGTGTTCGTTGGTGTACTTGTCCAGCAGCTGGTTCCACTCCTGCTCAGCAGCAGCGCCCTCCGAGGCGTGCTTGTTGTAGAGATCATACACCTCTTGCGGGACGACGAAGGTCTTTGATGGATCGAAGCCGAACTTCTCCTTGACCTGCTTGACGTCGTCCTCCTTGAGTGGGTTGCCGTGGACACCACCAGTGCCCTGGAGCTTGGAGCCGAAGCCGATGGTGGTTGTCAATCGGATCATGGAAGGCTTGTCCTTGACCTCCTTAGCCTTGGCGATGGCGGCCTCGATGCCGGCGTAGTCGCTGTCACCGTCCTTGACCCACTGGACGTGCCAGCCGTAGGCCTCGAAGCGCTTGGTGACATCCTCAGTGAAGGCGCACTTGGTGTCGCCGTCTTGTGAAAGTCAGCTTTCCATCATTTCAACTGTATTTATGTGACTCACCAATGGAGATGTGGTTGTCGTCGTAGATGGCGATCAAGTTGCCAAGCTGCAAGTGACCGGCGGTCGAGGCGGCCTCACTGGCAACACCCTCCATAGCACAGCCATCGCCGAAGAAGACGTAGGTGTGGTTGTTGACGAGGTCGAAACCTGGCTTGTTGAAGACACCGGCAGTGTGTGCCTGAGCAATGGCAAGACCAACGGCGTTGGTGAAGCCCTGGCCCAGAGGACCGGTGGTCACCTCAATGCCGGGTGTGTCGTGGCTCTCAGGGTGGCCTGGAGTGATGCTGTCGACCTGGCGGAAGTTCTTGAGGTCGTCGAGCGAGACGCCGTAGCCGAACAGGTGCAGCAGGGCGTACTGCAGCATGCAGCCGTGGCCGTTGGAGAGGACGAAACGGTCGCGGTTCAACCACTTGGGGTTCTTGGGGTTGAAGGTCATGAACTTGTTGAACAGGACGTGGGCGACGGGAGCCATGCCCATTGGCGCACCGGGATGGCCAGAGTTGGCCTTGAACGTGGCATCGACCTGGATGGCGATGCTAGGTCAGCTGTGATGCGTGGTGGTGCTGCTGTTGCGCCTCAGGTGAAGGGTTGAGGGGCGGTATGCGGCATGGCGGGGTGAGTCGACAGTCGCTGGGAGCAGCAGCTGGGCATTGGGAGACTTACGGCCAGCGTCCGGATGGTGTTGATAGCCAACTCGTCAGTCTTATCGTAGCCCATCTTTGCGGTTGTGTGATGGAGAGAGGAGGTGTGTGGGAGGAAGAAACGGAAGAAGATTGGAGCTTGTCGAGTGTCACTCAGTCTTTTTCCAACGACGTCAAGCAGCCGCCCCACAGCGAGCCTTCTTCGGCGTCTGATCGGCTCACTCTCACCTCTCAACTCTCTGAGGCCACCACGGCGGTGAAGTGATGGACGGTGATTATTCAAGGCGGTGATGTGTGATGGCTTATACAAATCAAATCGACTCCATTCTCTCCCTCAATCCCCCCTCTCTCCCACGCGGCACCTTCGGAGACGAGACACGCTGCTGCTGGCCATTATTACCAAAAGCTGACACAGATGCTCACAAGCTCCCTCGCAGCTTTGTCGGCGCACGCCTTGTTCGCCGCCTCAGGTACGGTACGTAGCCTCAGACTTCCGGCTCTACTGCTGCAGGGTCGTTCAACGGGCCATGTCCACGCCGGACGGAAGAACTGGACCTGCCATCTCGTACACGCTACTAGTGAGGGTAGAGATCTGCCGTCCACATGGAGTGGTGGCTGTTTTGAAGAGACTTTGATGACACAAAGGCTAGTTTGGCAACAGATGGCGTTGGTTCACGTCGACGGACACTCCTCAACGTTTGAAGATACTCCAGCGCTGGATTGCCCATTCGAGCCTGCCGATATTCTATAGCCTAAATGCCTGCCACGTTCACCAACATGGGACACGGATATTTCTCCGACACTACACTACCAAAAAGTGTCTTGTGAGATATACAGAATTGCACCAATGGATAGCATTGCATTTCTACATGATGGATTGCTCTCACAGTGACTTCCATTCCCACACAAAAGAGACATGCTGTTCGCTATGCTACGCTATGCTCGCTAATGCCGCAGCGTGTAAGTAAAAAAACAATTTGATCCGATGAGTGTGACTGGTTGCTTGCGAAAAAGCCTTGAACAATACCACTTTTTTCCCCTATACACCTTGCCCTTGAATGGCCTCCTACTCCACCTCACAACACGATCGTGTCATCGTCGCCGTTCGCCAGGCCAATGCCGCTGTCCATCACACGCTTCTTGCGTCCGCGAGTCGTCTTGGCCTGGACCACCTGCATGCTGGTGACCGTCGTTGATGCTCGCTCTTCAAACGATTCAAGCTCTTGAAGCACATCCTCGTCGTCCGCCGCCATCTTGTCTGCTGATGCGTCCACCTGAGCCTTAAGCTGCTTGATTTCGGCAGACTTCTCCAGTACGTACTCTCTGAACCGACCTCGAAGCGTGTTCAGATCAGATGTCAGAGTAGTGACCGTCTCACTCGTCTCTTCTGTTGTCTCGCGCAGTGTGGCAATTTCAGCGTCTCGCGCATCGAGCACCTCTTGCCAGCTCTGGTCCGCCTGCACCGCCTTCTCTTCCACCGTGAGGATCTTTTCTTGCTTGTCAAGGATGATCTTTTTGAGGTTCTCGATTTCGTCCGCCTTGTCGTTCTGGAGCTGCAACATTTGCTGGGCTTCGCTCTCGACTCTTCCCTCCAGGCCAAGCTTCTCTGCCTCCAGTTCGGCGACTTGCTCTTTCAGTTCGGCGACATCGTGGTTGAGCTCGGCAATCGTTGCGTTGCGATCCTCAATCTTGCCATTGTGCAGGTCTGCTGTCACGATGGCTTCGTCTTGAAGTTGCGTAATGAGGGTTTCGCGTTCGGCAAGGGTGGCTTTGATTGTGGTGATGCTGTCGGTGAGTCGCTCTTCCTCTTTCGTCTTTTGGGCGAGGTCAGTGCTGTAGCGCTGTTCGGCAGCTTCGAGGTCGCTCTGAAGCGTTTCGATGGTGGCCTCCTTCTCAGCAACCTCATCTTCAAGGTCAGCTAGTTGCTCGTCACGTTCAGCCACCGACTGCTCGATCTCCTGAATGCGCGATTCCGCTTCCAAAATCGTGGCAGCACGCTGCTGGGCGAGCTCTTCGGAGGCCTCTCTACGCTCAACTTCCTTGGCAATGTCCTGCTGGTACTGTTCATCGCGTTCGGAAGCCAGCTGCTCGAGTTCCTTGACCTTCTTCTCGTTCGCCTGCTGCACCTCGAACAGCTTTTGACGGAGCTCGTTGCCCTGTTTGCCCTGCTCAAGAAGCTTGGCGTTGAGGTCCTCGATTTCATCCCTCGCCGCATCGTGCTGGACACGCTCGTCTTCGTTGATCGAACGAAGCTCCTCGAGCTCTGTTCGAAGTGCAGTGAGCTCTTCGTCCAACCGATCAACACGAGTCTCCAAATCTTCAACTTGGGTGTCCTTCTCCTGAATCTCTGCGGCGTCGGCCTCGCGTTGAGCAGTCAACTCTTCAATCTCGTCGCGCAGGGCTTCCAATTCCTCGTCCTTCTTCTCAATCTGCAGTTCAAGTCCGGTGATCATGGACTGGCGCTCTTCGTTCGTCTGCTCAGCTTCGGCACGGGCTTGATTCTCTTCATCCAAACGATCTTCCAGCTCGCGTACAGTCTGCTCGCGCTCTTCGTTCATCTTGGACACTGTGGTCTTGTGCTCCTCTTCCATCTGGGCGATGAGCTGCGTGAGGCGACTCTCCTCATCTTGGTAGTCTTTCAAAGATGCCTTCAAGCGCTCGAGGTTGGTTGCATGATCGTCGTTCTCTTCAGTGAGAGTCTCTGCCTCCTTCGTCTTCGCTTCCAGCTCCTCGTCGAGGCTATCCCGCTCATTGATGATACCTTGGAGTTCTTCTTGCAGATTCTCAATCTGGCGAGTCTTCTCGTCGCTCTTCTTGTCTATCTCGTCCCAACGGTCCTGGAGTTGCTTGATACGGTAATCACGCTCCGCAAGATGCTCAATGAGTCCTTGAATCTGTCGACCAAGCTCAGCCGCGAAGTCGTCCTGGTCCTCAAGCTGCTTATGTTGGGTCTTCAGACGGTCGGCAAAGTCCGTCACGTTTGACATTATCACATCAAGCATCTCCTCGTTGGACAAGTCTTCAGTTGAGGGGTGGAGAAAGCCATGGAGGCTCTCGCGAATCTTGATGAGCTTCTCTCTGATGTTCACCACAACCATACCCGCGTCCTCACCCGCAAATCCAAGACCTTGAAGCTCGATCTGTATGACTTGAAGCGATGTCTTCGCCTCGTTGGCCTCATGGCTCAGCAAAAGGATGGCATCCTGAAGTCGCTTGCGTTCCACAGACCACTCACTCTCATATGAGCGTCTCTGGGACTGGCTGAGCGACTGCTGTTCGTTGGCCATGTACTCAGAGTCTTCTCCCAAGTCCTTTGCTGGTTCGGACTTCCACACTTGTTGTTGGCTTGCAAGGACCAGCATCTGCTCGTCCAAGTTGCCGAAACCTGTGTTGGCATCCTCCTCTTGTAATTCGGCAAGCTCATTCTCGATATCCTCAATCTTGGCCTTCGACTTTAGCTTCCTCTGTTGCTCGAGCTGAATTTGAAGCTTATGGATGCGAGCCCGGCGCTGCACACGCTCCTCCAAGATCTCGTCCAAGGGAGCAAGCTCGGCATGCTCTTCCAAGACCTGGTCGGACTCCTCCTGAGAAAGCGCTGCGGGAAGAGAGTGACGGACGGATATGCGTCTGAAGCGCTTGGATGGTCGCCCGTGGTCGGCACCTTCGGTGGGTGACTCTGTCATTCGGCGCTTGCCAGCCATCTTGCGCGGGTGTGGTGTGATATGAGTCGCAGTTGTCTGTAGTTCTTCGTCTGGAGCTGTATCACTACCGAAGCGCACGTGCTTGTCGGAAAACTGGGAGGCGCCTGCGAGCTCGTCTTCCTCTTCTTCAATCACTTCTTGGACCTCATCGAGCATCTCGTGTTCCTCGTCGACAGTGGATCGCAGCGTCCGCTTTGTGCGCTTGCCTGCTGCTGTCTGGCTCTGGACGGAAGGAGCTTCTGATATGCTTGAGGCATCGCTGGCCTTTCTGCGGCCGCGGGTCTTGCTCTTCTTTGGAGGCATGTCTCAAACGTCGTGATACTGTCTAATTTGCTGTATGATTTGGGATTGGGATTTTGAAGAGGTGCGTCGGAAAAGGAGTCGCGGCGATGATGCGTAGAGCAGGCGGGGAAGGTGGGAATGAGCAGGATCAAGATGGCAGGTGTGTGCATCGTCCTGCCTCCAAAAATTAACACCCGGCGACGTCACGCGTCCGTACAAGGAAACCGCGTTTTCGGCCACCAATCACGGGCTGCGGAGTGGGGCATTCACATGTCCAGAAGTGACTGTTTGAGACCTCACTATTTTCAATGACACTGTCTAATGCATGAACGAGAGTCGACACCATCACTCATCGCGTTGAACGTGCACTTCATAGACAGGAGTTTGGTCCGTCTTCCTACTGTCCTGCGCGAACATGAGCTAGATATCTCAAGTCGGGACACATTCGATCCAAATGTCCTGAGACGACTAAGGTCCATCCACATGGCCATGATTGGGCCAGATGCCATTTCTTCGCGATCGTCTCATCCAACCTCGCGCACGCTGCACCACGTCTCATAGACTTGCTAAGAAGGCGCTTTCACTGGCTTCCAGGTCTTACTTCGCTAGCAGAGTGAAGACAGTGTGCCGCACCATGCACGCCGACATGTAGAGGTAGCATGGAATACATGCTGCCGTCGTTGCTTGTTGTCACGATGCGTCGTTCGACTGTGCGTCAAATGAGGCAAGGGCAAGTAACTCCTCGAGCAGCAGTCTCCGTCTGTGAATGGGAGGTAGTCTTTCTTCCTTCATGCCTTCATGCTTGCGCAAGAGAGGGACGTCTTCTCGACCCATGAAGTTTCTGCATCGTGAAGGATACCAATTCAGGTTAAGTCGCGACAGGAAGCTGGCTCATTCTTGATCGATATTCAGGACCGCAGTTGAATGCTTCACAGAGTCCTCGAACATCTGCAAGGTGGCAAGGCCATTATTGAAAATTTGGGTCGTTTCCATTATGTTGATGAGGCGACTGCTGGCCCCAGGCTTCAAGTAGATGAGCCATCCCAGTCCTCCTCTCTTGGCAAATTGTTCCGTTATCGATGCTGTCCCGGCTTGCAGTCAGCAGTGTAACTTGACGTGCCACGGTATGATGCTGTTGTGCTGCGACCCATGCAGAGGACGTGTACGAGATTCCGCCTGTGACCATTGTGAGCGCTGCATCTAGACTCTTCACGATAGCATCTTGCGACGCATGTCCGTGTCGGGCGTCGTCATCCTCGAAGGAGAGAACGTCGAGTTTGAGAAAACAAGGAGGTCGGTCAGCCTCAATTTGTGATTGGGTGGAGAGCGGCCAGCCTTACTGACTTGATTTAGCGCGAAAACACGAGCCGTTGAGGCTTGACGACGATGATGATGAACTCCGACCTCCACGCACGTCTTTCGTTTCATCGAGAGCGCAGCACCGCGATTCACTCGGAGGCTCACCAATCGATGAGCTCGGCGCACTCGTGAGGGTGCGTGGTTGTCGTGGGTTGTCGGGTCGAGAAATATCAATACGCGCCGTGGAGTTACCCCCTGGTCACCCGGTGATTGATGAAACGCTGAACGCAGGGAGACTCTGAGAGAACACGGCTTGGCCAAATCTCGCCCGCTGTCTGTCCCAGCATTCCTCTCCTCGCTCGCTCGATGCTCTCTCTGCAGGATTCAACACACCAAAGTCGGCCTTGACTGCCACTCATTCCCTCGACCATCCTTCGCGAAACCAATTGGGTCGGCAGGCTGGCCTCCTCATTCACTCGTTCCACCTGATAGCACTGCTATTGTCCACCGCCGTCGACGCCTTGAGCGACATCTCACTCTTTCACGATCCGACATCTCGATACACTTCGCAGTCGTGCTGGACACGACTCGCACAATCGCAACGACATCTCACGAACCCAAATCGACATTGACCGACCAAAATCACACGCATCGAGTCAGTAAAGCTGCGTTTGACACGTGAGCGAACGCTGTTTTCTACCTCGACATGGCTTCTTGGAAATGGGCGCTGCTAGCAGCAGCTATGCCGTATGCTTTGGCGGAGGAGGAGTCTGCAGCTGAGAAGGAGGCAAGCATTACCAACAACAAGATGGTGAAATACATTGGCTGGACATGGGCTGGAATCATTGGCATTGTCTTGATCTACCGATGGACCTTGCACCTGCTGCAACATGTCCGCCAACTCGCCAACCTCAACCATGGCACCTCTTCCGACGGCAGACAGCGCTACTTCAGCATCCCCGATGAGCGATGGGCTCGATTCAAGCGCCATTGGCTGTCGGCGCCATTGCTCAGGCGCAGACACAACAAAGAGTTCAGGCTCTCTGCTGCGATCAACGTCGGCACCTTACCTGGCCGTATGCAGTCGTTTTTCCTGGTTGGCTATTTCGCCCTGAACATCACCTTCACCGTCTGGAAGATCGACTGGAGCAGCTCTGAGTTCTACCATACCGGTCTGAGCCGTACTGGTATACTCGCGACTCTCAACATGGTTCCACTATTCCTCCTCGCTGGACGTAACAACCCCTTGATCTGGCTGCTCGGAATTAGCTTCAACGACTTCAACATGATCCACCGCTGGATTGGACGTATCTGTGTATTCGAGGCCGTCGCCCATGCTGGGTTCTGGTTCGGTGGCAAGGTCTTCACTAACGGTGCAGAGAAGGGCTACAAGATGATTGCAGCAGCCATGGCGAACTCTACCTTCATTCTCACGGGAACCATCGGCTTCTGTGCTTTCTGCGCTCTTCTTCTCCAGTCTCCGTCCATCATTCGACATGCCTTCTACGAGACGTTCCTGCACCTTCATATTGCGCTTGCGATCACTGCTGTTGTCGCAGTCTGGATGCATCTGGACGGCATGGCCGCCCAGCTCATCCTTCTCGGTGCATTAATCTGCTGGATCTTCGAGCGCCTCGTCAGAGTCTACCTGATCGTGCGAAACAACTTTGGCAGACGCGGCATGACCAAGGCTCAGATCGAAGCACTTCCTGGTGATGCCATCCGAGTTACTCTGCATACGGCAAAGAAGTGGAAGTTCAGGCCAGGCCAACACATCTACCTCTACATCCCCAGCATCGGCATGTGGACCAGCCACCCTTTCTCGCTCGCCTGGAGTGAAGAAAGCCCTGATCTTGCGAATGAGAAGTCACTTCCCATGTCGCGACAGGACATCTTCTCTGCGAAAACGACGTCGACCTCGCTTATTATTCGTCGTCGCACTGGTTTCACAGATGCGTTGTACAAGAAGGCAGAGGCCGCTGATAAGGTTGGACTGACCACCAATGCATGTGTCGAAGGACCATATGGGCATGAGAGCTTCCAGTCATATGGCACCGTCATGCTCTTTGCAGCCGGAGTTGGCATCACGCATCAAGTTCCACATGTGCGCGACCTCGTTGCAGCATATAGCAATGGTACATGTGCTACCCGGAAAGTTGTCCTTGTCTGGATCATCCAATCACCTGAGCACTTGGAATGGATTCGACCCTGGATGACTTCTATCCTCGGAATGGAGAAGCGTCGTGAGATCCTCAAGATCCTACTCTTCGTCACCAAGCCTCGCAGCACAAAGGAGATCCACTCACCCAGCGCCAGTGTCCAGATGTTGCCCGGTCGCCCGGAAGTCAGTGCACTCATCGCCAAAGAGCAGCAGTCTCAAATCGGAGCAATGGCCATCAGCGTCTGCGGTACGGGTGCCCTTAGCGATGATGTGAGACGAGCAATGCGTGATCGCTGCGAGTACACGGAGATGGACTTCTTCGAGGAGGCTTTCTCGTGGTAGTTCCTCGCTGGGACTTCCTCGTGGATGGCCTATAGAGCCGCAGCTGATGAGAGTGTTCGCCTTGGGCGTGCCAACGAAGAAAATAACGTGACAAGGAGTTTGGAGCCGTTTTCGTTTCGAGCAAGGACGTTGGATACTGTGGCATGGTTGAGCAGGAGCTTCGGTCTCTTTCCCTGGCCTCTTCATTTCTTTTCATTGCATGTATATTACCAGCATTCGAGCTTCTCCATTAGGGGCCGGCAAGCCAGCCTTGCACAGCATCGCAGGCGGCTACGGTAGTACACGAACTTGCAGAGACATATGGGACATCCTGCAAACAAAATGTTCATTTTGAACGATCGAAGTCCTTTAACAACCTTTCCTTCAAGTTCTCTGTAGAAGTCGCATGGTAAAGAGAGTCCTGGAGCACCGCAGCGGCTTGGCTTCCTGCAGACCTTTCGGACCTTCGCCGTCGCAAATGTGTTTGCTTTGAGGCTACATTCGAGTGACCATGTGTTTCTATTACATGTTTGGTCGCCGGCTGTTTCGACTTGCCACCGAATATTGATTAAGCTTGATTAAGCCGAGCGCTGAAAGGAAGCGGCAGCTTGCGCCGTGCGCACGGATCCTCCGTACGCATTCGCAGCTCGACATCATCTATACCACTTCCTCCCATTCACTGCACACACTTTGCTGCATTTGCGAGCCAATTCATACCGCCTTTTGGCCCAACCAGCTCACCAACCATCTCCGAACCGCAAAATCCCCACTCCACAGTCGCCCAACCTGTCCGAATACAACGTAGGCCGCAGTCTCCGGGCAAACATCCCCTCCGATCCATCCCAGATGAGTGACGGAGCAGGGGCTACGGCACCCAAGCCGAGCAGCAGTGTCAAGTTGGTTCTGCTCGGTGAAGCTGCAGTCGGAAAGGTAAAGACAGCGTGAAATGATGAGGGAATATAGGCGCTGACAACACCCAGTCCTCGCTCGTTCTGCGCTTCGTCAACAACGACTTTCAACCTAACAAGGAACCCACGATTGGCGCTGCTTTCCTCACACAAAAATGTCAACTACCGAACCGGACGATCAAGTTTGAGATATGGGATACCGCCGGTCAGGAACGATTCGCCAGCCTCGCGCCCATGTATTACCGCAACGCCCAATCTGCCCTCGTCGTCTACGATGTCACCAAGCCATCGAGTCTAGTCAAAGCGAAACACTGGGTCGCCGAACTGCAGCGACAAGCTTCGCCGGGGATTGTCATTGCTCTGGTTGGCAACAAGCTTGATCTCTGCGAAGATGACAATACGGAGAGTGAGCAGGCAGATGCTGAGAACGAGACAGAGGAAGAGCCGAGCACAGCACGGAAGGTCAGCACCAAAGAAGCAAAGTCATACGCCGATGAGGAGAACCTGCTCTTCTTCGAGACCAGCGCGAAGACTGGCCATAACGTGAGCGAGGTCTTCACCGCTATCGCCAATGCTATCCCCGAGACAAGCTTGAAAGGTCCACGGAGTGGCGCCAGTGGAGGCACGCAAGCTGCCATCAGTGCTGGCCAGGATAATAACAGAGTGAACCTGAATGCACGGGGTGATGCTGGACCTAAAGAGGGCTGCGCGTGTTGAGCGCGTCGTGTGTCGGCTCTCGAACACTCGCTTTTGTCTATGAGCGTGAAGCACGGCGTTCTGCTTACTACTATGGCAATAGGGTATGGGTTGCGACTATCAATGCAAAGAGCACTTCCAGCAAGAACCTGGTGACGTACCACCTGTTTCCTTATACAGCCAGTCGGCGTGTCAGCAGAACACGTAAAGTAGGAGCTCTCCCATGTCCTTCACGCAGCGTCAGTGTCAGCCTTGGGATCTTGTTCCAGCCGCGATTGACCGCCCCGGCAATCCGTTCACATATAATCTTCTTCATCATACGATCACATCTCATGTACTGACAACGAAACAACATATGTGACTGTACCGGCCTCTCCTCTTGTCAAACGATCGAAATCCACGCACCATATCAAGATGTCTGTGGCAAAGATTGACCTACCAAGTACCATCAACACCCGACTCAACTACTATCTCGATCTCGACCAAGGGGGCACCAGCGTAACGTACCCGGAACTGCCGGCGACAAGTTGAGGAAGTCCGATGTTTTGACCGATCTCAGGAGCTGCGAGGAGGACTTTACTTTGGATAGAAATGGCTTCCAGCTTGTGCAGCATGAAAGTCGGGAGAAGTCGTTTGATGATGACGCGAGGGTGAAGGATTTGGTGTATCGAGAGACGGTTGGGTTGCTTAAGGATGTGTACGCTTTCTGATGATTGTTAATGAGGCGTTGGCTGACCTTGAACAGCACCGGGGCGTCTTTGGTTGCGCCTTTCTCTCACATGTAAATTAAGCGAAGGTGTTGCCGGAGTGCCAATAAGTCTAATACTTCGACACCAGCATCCGACGGCAATCATACAAAGAGAGCATCGAAGCCGCCAAGAAGGCGAAGGAGATGGACATTGTAGATGAAAGGACTACGATCCTGGGTCTATCAACTGATGGATATGATCCAGATACGCTCTATGAACCCAGCCATATTCTGTCACGTCGACCAGAGCTATAACGGTGCTCTCCAAGTCCTGGAGGATAATATGTCTCCTCCAGAAGCAGAAAGATGGAAGCGGTCGCGATGGGGAATGTAAGAAGTGATAAGACTATTGCGAGGGCATGGCTGATACTCCAGCTCCAGTATCAACGTCTGGCGACCGATCGAACGGGCCGTCCTCCGCGAGCCGCTCGCCGTCTGTGATGCTCGAACGGTCGACGAGGCTGATCTTCGTCCGGTCATGGCTTTCTTGCCCCAGAAAGGCGCCGGAACGTTCGATCAAGTCTCGAAAGGCAAAGGCTTTGAGATCTGGAATCTTGCGAAGAATGAAGATCACAAGTGGTATTATGCCTCGAGGATGTAAGAATGCTCGGAGAAATCCGATAAGCATGCCTTTCTGACATGCCTCGTTTTGCTAGGATTCCTGAAGAAGTGCTCTTGATCAAATGCTTTGATTCGAAGAACGACAGGGCGAGACTGAGTCCTCATACTGCTTTTCAGTGCGAATTCGACGAAGGACCGCCAAGACAGAGTATTGAGGTGCGATGTTTGGTGTTTTGGGAAGATGATACTGCCGCAGTAGACTAGCCGTCAAATGTCAAAGCTTTGCATGTGACTGTAATGTCTGTGAGCCTGAGGCAGTGACTGTCCCACTACTTTTACTGTAGTGGCTGAGCTGCACGTCACCTTCCACCATCTCCCAGCTGCCTTGCTCTTCCTCAAGTTCAACTCTTGCACTGCCAGCCTTGCTGCACACATCAACTTCCATACTCAACAGTAACACCCGACGTCCAGTCACGAACAGAAACTTCAACTTCCGGCTGGAACGTGCACACGTGATCAAGTGATTCTTCAAGATAGCAAACAATCGCGTTAAGACCGGGAGCCGCTCGGGGAGCTGACAACATGGACGACAACACCTTCCAGCACGAGCTCACGCGACTGAAGCATCAAGTCTCTCAGATGGCGTCTACTTTCCAGCGCTCCCCTGTCGCTCCGCAGCCTCTGGGTCGTGCCGATACGTTCCATCATCAACTTTATGATCTCAAGTCTCAACTCGAGTGTATGCAGAACAGCCTCAGCTCACTGACTGGAACACCGACCCGAGCACCCTCAACTCAACTTTCCCAACCAGCAGACGTCTACTCGGCACTCTCGAACAATACTAATACTCTGCTTGAACCTCACAGTCAACTCAGTCTCCCTTCTGGGCCACTTTTCTGGCAACTATTCACATCTCTTCGGACCGACGTGCGTAGCCTGGACACTCGCGTGGCTGACATAGAACAGCACGTGTCGGATGTGGAAGATCGAATGCTACGGAATGTGTCTGATCTTGAGGATCGAATTGACAAACTTGATCCCAGCCAGCTCACGCCTGCTGCTAGTGAGAACACTACTCTAAACACATACGACTCTTATGCTCCGCCGACCTTTCAACAATCTGGCGATGAGTGGCCTTACACCTTATCAACTGCACCAGTGCAAGACCCTTGGTCCGCTTGGTACTCGTACTCCAATGACTGGGCAACACCAAACCCTCCAGCCGCTACCGATAACGTCGCTACAGAGCCCACGTCTGGTCCGGCGAATCCGTCTCATTCTCAATTTGAGAACTCTTCGCCAGGCTCTGAAGGCGTGGCGTTCAGAGACCGTGAGATCGCTCAGCTTGACGAGCTCATGCGGAAAGCGCAGGAAAGCATTCAGAACTCCGATACTGTGATCTCCGAGAAGGATGGACAGATTCAGCAGCTCGCATCAGAGCGAGATTATTCGAACGAGAAGATTGAAGAACTTGAGCGAGTGATCTTCCACCGGGAGAACACCATTCGAAAGTGCCGTGAGACCTTCGAAGAGCAGAATAACCAACTTGAGCTCTTGCAAGACAACTGCGAATCGAAGGATGCTGCCATTTACGGGTACAGTTCGAGGTATTACACTCTGCAACAGGCTTTCCTCGACAAGAAGACGCAGCTTTGCCACGCTGATCGACAAGTCCAACAGCTGCAGCACGCGCTTCACGATATGCGAACGAGCATGGCCGACGAGATAGCAGAGTTGAGGAACATCAAAGACGAAGAGATTGGGAAGCTCCGTGATTTCTGCGAGGCTCGAGAGGCCGTTGTGCAGCAGCAAGAGCAGATCATTGCGCGCGGTGCCAGTCTCCTGGAGGACCGCGATGCCGAGCTTGAGAAACTCGGCCAGCAAATGAAGGGCTTGGATGACGACTATCGGAACGAAACAAGGGAACGTGCAAGGTAAGTAATACAATGGACTACCGGTCTTCTGTTGCGTCGTCACTGACCACACCACCGTATGCAGATTTGCAAGATTGCTTGACGAGCGTGACGAGGAAATTGGTCAACTGAAGACTTCGCTTTCGAATGCCTTGACGCCTCATTCTAGGCAGGGCAAGCGTGAGGCGGACAAGACTCCCTCTGCGGTTGACCGCGATGAGAAGGTACTCTATCACCCTTCTCCCTTCGCGACTGCTGCAACACCAGGCCGCAGAACAACCTCCAACACAGGCCAGTGGACTCCAAAGGCGATTGACAACTACACACCGCTGCCTCATGAACAAAGACGAGCGTCGGTATGGAAAACAGGCCTGCAGCCTGCTGAGCAGCATCATAAATTCGGAGTTCCAGGGAAATTGGCATCGCCATCCCCGTCGGAGGAGAGGACACCGCCGGAAAACAAGAGTCGTGATCTTCGGCGTAGCGATAGCCTAAAGCTGTTGGAGCGACTTGCATTGGCTGAAGAAGGCGGCAGTCGCCCAGCCAGGTCTCATCATCATCATACCGGTTCTAAGCGCGTCACGAAGCGATCAAGACTTCCTCTGGACAACGACGACGACGACATAGCCTCTCGCCCGCCTTTGCCCGCGCGTGTACCGCCACGGAAGATGCTCTCCGTCAATGAACTTGGCAGTCGAGCAAAGAATGATGGCGAGACAGGTCATCAACGCCCAATATCCAGACATCAGTCCATACAAGAGTTCCCCAGACACAACAGACTACAGGCCTATGTAGAGGACGGTGCGAGTGGTGGTGACGTATAGACGAACAACGTCAGTTGAGCGGTCGCAGGTGGAATGTCGGGCCAGGAGCGGCAGCCTATGGCAGATGCAGTTGCAAATACATAAGCACCTCATGCGACAAGTGCGCTTGCCTCTCTCCAGCTGCTGCGGGATGGTGTCGGGTTGTTAGTGCTCACGGGATGATTTGGACCGGCATCGCACATCGCAGACGTGGCGCCTATGGCCAGACTGCTGGTGGTCCACAGCTCGGTCTATGTGGATATGGGTTGATGCCCACGGGCACGAATTTGTCCGAATCATGGTCCGCTCGACCACTGTGATCGAATGCATCTCTGGTAGGATCACAGCTCAATCAGCCGCTGGAAACGGACACTTAGCCGCATCTGCAGTAAGCCGCGTCTCACGCGTTCCGTGGTCACAATGGCTTTGTGGGCGAGAGTGGGCAGTCCACGGTGTCTTTGCAGCCCAACCTCTTCGCCCACACTTTACACTTCGTCGCCGACCGAGGCGCACGGGGCGGTGGTCCCCGGGCCTTGAAGCGTGACGTCTGCTTGCATGTGGGTTTAGTACTGACAGCGGTTCCCTACCATCTCGACCCTTTTATTTCCCTTGGGAGGTCCTGACCACCAGACAGCTATAGAGTACATAGCTGCTCGACCACTACTGCGTTTTCCCGCCGCACGACTGAAGCTTCATAGTTTTGTCAATCAGCATCCATCATGCCTGCCTACCCGGACGACTCACCACCCCGTGAGCGAAGGCCACGGGACAGACGGCCCCCGCCTCCTCGTGACTACGACGACGGGGATGACGACGATGACACTTACCGCCGCCCTCCACCGAAGCGTGACCCTCGCTACGAAGATCCAAGGGCGAACGGACGGCCGAGCAGAAGACGTGACACATACGATGCCAGTGACGAGGATGATTATCCGAGGAGACGTCGCCCCGAGCGTCGTGCCCCGAAGGATGAGGTGAACGGCGAGCCTGATATCCCTCCACCACCCATTGGAGAAGATCGTAAGGGCGGTGGTAAGCCTTCCACAGAAGAGAGGCTTCCACCTGGTGCTATCCCAGTCCCGGGCACTGAAGCTGCCACCAATGGTGGTTCCCCGCCCGGCCGCAGACCACCAAAAGCAAGCAGAAGCCCGAAGCGGCCAAAGGATACAGGACCATACGATGATGCAGAGGTCAAGCCCGATCCTCGCAAGTCTTCAAGACCAAGAGATGATTACGGCGACGCTGAGCCTCCACGTCGCTCGAAAGGCCGTGATCGGGACCGCGATCGGGAGAGATATGACTACGACGAACCTCCACGTCGGGCCAAGCCAGTAAAGGATCCACGAGATGCAAGGGATCCAAGAGATGGAAGAGATCCATATGACGAGCCACCTCGCCGCAAGCCATCCCGCAACGATGACGACCCACGACGCAGGCGACCTGTCTACCCAGACGAAGACACCGAGCCAGAATACGAGCGTCCTCGCAGACGCGAGAAACCCAGCAGATACGACGACGGCTACGGCACAGACAGACCCCGCCGCCAGCCGCGCGGGGACGATTACTACGACAGAGGCTACAGAACAGACGGCCGCGACTCCCGACGCTACCGAGACGACGACCGGCGAAGACGCGACGACCGCCACCGCGACGACTACGACGACTACGACCGCCGCCATCGCGACCGACCCTCTCGCAAGAGCGGTGGTGGTGGCGGCGGCGGCGCCGACCTCGACGGCATGCTCGAGAAGGGCCAGAAAAACTGGAAGAAGGTGGAGCCGATCGCGAAGCCATTGCTTCAACAGCTGGCGAAGCAGTACCTCGGAAACGCCGGGGGTAGGTAGATGGGCCAGATGCTCTTCTATCCGGTATTATGAATACGGCAGGTCACACACGATGTGGCAGCGCGAAACAGTGCCAGGCGAACCGGCGGTGTGATTTGATTGTGACTGTGATGGAATAAGATGATGTGTGTGATGTGTGAGATATGTATGGGGATGTGATCGTTTCGAGTGATATCTGGGATCTCTGGAGTTGAGGGCATGGAGTCGAGTTTGAGTGATGAGTTTGTATGAAGAACATGAACTTCTCTCTTTTTTTCTGGTCTACTTCAAGTATGTAGCTTTGCGAATGAGACCGGTATGTCCAGTGAAGTAACAAAACATCTTGTTGGTGAACTGAGTTGGTTGATAACGGGTTGCTTCATGCGTGGTAGTGAACTGTTGTTTGTTTAGCTTGCTCAAGGCTCATTGAAGAATGTGCTTGTAGAACCATGTGAGCTAACATGTATGTTCTCTTTGTCTGCTGTTTGGTAGTGCGGCCGCCCACGTCCGCCTGCTGACAACGAGCTTGAAGCTAGGCTGTTGAGTTCCCGCGGCTCTCTCAGCTACTACGTCTTCGAGCCATTGATGAGAGGGAGGCGTCAAGTAGCGCTAGTCTCTTCGAAGAGCCATTTCGAATGTCTATAAGAAGCTGCAGACTTGCATGGAACAACAGCAAGACCGATCCATCTATTTGTTTCTTCTCTGATTTCTGAGACTGCTTTCGACAACCACCATGCCCAAAATCATCTGCGGCCTCATGGGCACCTCCGTAGCCTCTGGTTCATCCTCCCTGTCCGGCTCCAATAACCTGAGACCCTTCCTTCAAATGCTCACTTCACACGGCGTCAAGGAACTGGACACAGCCCGGGTCTACAACTCCGGCAAAAGCGAAGAAGATCTAGGAACCATCCCTACAGCTCAAGAAAACTTCTTAATAGCGACAAAAGCCCCCGGATTCTCACTGGGTTCGCTGAGTTACGACAAGATCATCGAGAACTGCTCCAAGTCCCTGGCGGCGTTGAAGCAGGATCGCATAGGGTTGTATTATTTTCATGGACCGGATCGGGAGACGAAGGTGGAGGAGTCGTGTCGAGCGATTAACGATTTGTTCAAGGAGGGGAAGATTGAGCGGTTTGGGGTTTCGAATTGTAGTCGGGAGGAGGTTGAGGAGATTCATGGTGTTTGCAAAACGAATGGATGGCTTGTTCCGACCGTGTATCAGGGAGGGTATAATCCTTTGCTTAGGACGACCGAGACGGCGCTATTTCCTACGCTGAGGAGGTTGGGGATGGTGTTCTATGCGTACAGTCCGTTGGGTGGAGGGTACTTCTCGAGGCCCACCGAGCAACTGCGCACTCCTCCAGCCGGCGGTCGCATGGATCAGATGAAAGTCTTCAGCAGCATCTATGTCAACAACCTGTCGTTGAAACTGCACGAGATGTTGGAAGAAGCGTGCAAGAAGGAGGATCTGTCCTTGAAGACCGCGACTTTGCGATACTTGACGCATCATTCTGCACTAGGTAAAGATGATGGGATCATTCTTGGTGCGAGCAGCCTTGAGCAAATGGAGCAGAACCTCGAAGCTTGCGAGGGAGACCCGTTGCCTGACGTGGTGGTTTCTGCGTTCGAGACTCTGTGGGCAGAGTATCGGAAAGCGTACAACCCAGCGTATTGTGTATAGTACCAAGGTTAAGCACTTGAGGACCTGAATGACAATGTCAGTGATTAAGAAACATCTTCTATCATCAGTTTCTCCCATACCAGTCGAGAAGTCCGATTGTATTCATCCGGTAGCCATCTGATCACGGTCGAAACATGCATCGCCCGATGTCCTAACTTAGACAGATCGTGCAACGTTCTCAACCAAACTTGGCATCATATACTGATGCGGCAGTGTACGAACTTGTTGATGATAGTCGATGAGTTGTAATTGATGCATCATGCCTCCACGTCATCCTGCTACGTTGGGCAGGGCCATGTCATGCATAACAGCCGCTGCTTGGCGCACCTTGGTTTTGGCGGTTGCGATATCGTCAGGCGTGGGAGGTAGTCCACTCGATGAATCGGATGCCGGACGTTGCATTTGCTGGGCCAGGTAGAGCTCCTTGACCCTATGAGCGGCTGCCAGCGTGCTCGTAGCGAGGTCGATCAGCAGTTCAGCTTGCATGAGCTCTGCCGCATTGGTGACGACTTGGTCATTGGAATTGGACGCCGAAGCTGGGTCGACGTTCATCGTCATGAAAGAGTCTGTTCCTGCTGAATTCCCACGGAGCTGAGAATCATCCTCCACATTGATCGAGTCGTCGGTTTGCGTGGCCGTTCTGTTCGGAGCGATTCGCTTCTGTGGACCATGAGCACAGTTCGTGGGATAGTGCAGCACTTCTCCTGGATTCGGTGGCTCTCCAGAACCTTCTTGCTGGTCGCGAGGTGCTTTCGAACGAGGACCACGCCGCTTCTCAGGGGGCACTGGCCTCTTCTTGTTGTACATGCCCTTGCCACGGGCTCGGTCGGTGTCGTAGGGCACCAGTCCCCAATAAGTCTGGAGACGCCATACCGTCGAGGCACCTCCTTTAAAGTCGACGCCTTGAGCCTCCAGAGCGTTGGCGATTTCTTCAGCAGTCTGGCCTTGCTTCGTCCGCTCTGTGATATCGGCCTTTCTCTCCAACTGTGCCTTGGCTTTGGCGGCTTTGGTGAGCTCTCCCGGTGCGGTGGACTTGCGCTTTCGATCAGGATATTTCCTGCCGAGAGTGCCCGCCGCACGTTTCCTCAATCCCCAGCTAACTCGGTATCGACTGATAGTCTTGGCGGAGGTCTGGAAGCCGGAGGCGCGAAGAGCAGCGGCGATTTGCTCACAGCCGTCGCCATTTGCGGTTCGCGCCTCGATCTCAGCGCGATGCTGCTCCATCGCGGCGGCCTGCGAGTTCGACGTCATTTCGAAGGCTTGTGAACAGTCTCGATTCCGCAAGCAATGTGCCTAATGCGGCTGCGACCGGCCGACAAATCTGTGTTGTTGATTGACGTCCTGTTGTGTTGTTGACGAGGAGAAAGAGGGGCTGGGAAGGCTGAGACAACAAGTGCAAGAAGGCACAAGCGGCTCAAGCCGCACCTTCCCGATGGCACAGGGGCAACTTTTCCGATCCAACTTGACTGACCTTCCCCAGATCTCCACAAACAACGACGAGACTTCGACATGCATCGCCGTGTCAACTGCCATGGTAAGCGTGGGAGGCCCACATCATTGGCAGACTAGGTAGGCAAATACTGAGCTATAAAGGTCTGCTCTGGGACTGCTCCCAAGGTCAAGTACTTTTCCTCATATCTCCTTTTCGTTCACCATGTCTCTCGATACAGATGTTCTTATCATCGGGGCCGGGATGAGTGGCTGCGGCCTTGCGATCCAGCTCATTAGGAAATATGGCTTTCGTAAATTCAATATCATCGAGAAGTGTGGAGACGTAGGGGGCACATGGTGTGTATCAATGCAGACGATGCCAGTCTTCAGCTGCAACAGAGACTAACACATTCTCTTCTAGGCTTGTCAACACTTATCCCGGATGTGGCTGCGATGTAGCCTCACATTTCTACTCATACTCCTTCGCTCTCAACCCAGATTGGAGCCAGAAGTTCTCGATGCGGTCAGAAATCCAGGCCTACTTCCGAAATGTAGCTGAGCAGTGAGTATTGCGTCTAATTGGGGTAAAGGTGAGGCATCGCTGACAAGTGGTGTCTCTAGATATAACTTGATACCGCACACCAAGTTCTATTCCTCTGTAGAGACCGCCCGCTGGAACGAAGCTGACCAACTCTGGGAAGTCACCATCAAAGACGAGAAGACCAAGCAGACACGGCTATGGCGGTGTCGAGTTCTTGTATCCGCTGTAGGCTCACTGTCCATCCCTAAAAAATGCGAAATACTTGGTGCGGACACGTTCAAAGGACCGCTCTTCCACTCCGCTCAGTGGGACCACAAATTCGACTGGACAGACAAAGACGTAGTTGTACTTGGAAACGGCTGCTCTGCGACACAATTCGTCCCTGTGATGGCAGAGAAGGCTCGGAGTCTGACTCAGTTTGCCCGTCAACCGCATTTTCTAGCGGAGCGGCCAAATCCGGTCTATAGCTCAACATGGAAGGCGATCATGCGCTACGTACCTCTGGCCATGCGGCTGTATCGTTTCAAGCTCTACGCAGATATGGAGAAAGATTTTGCTGGGTTTGACATCGAAACTGGAGCCAGTATTCGACAAGGCCTGAAAGAAGAGAACGAAAAGTATGTAAAGCGCATGGCCCCTGAGAAGTACTGGGATGCTCTCATACCGAAGCACGAGATCGGATGCAAACGCAAAGTCATGGATACAGACTACCTCACCTGCCTCCATCGCAACAACGTGGAGCTTGTGCACGATGATCCGGTCGAGGGCATAGTCGAGGATGGAATACGGACGCGAAGTGGGAGGATATTGAAGGCAGACGCTATTATACTGGCCACCGGATTCGAGGTCTTCCGAATGTTGTTCCCCATGGAGATTTTTGGCGAGAACGGTGTCAGCTTGAATGACTACTGGGACAAGAACCACGAAGGCGCTGCCCAGGCATATCTAGGGACGTCGATACCCGGCTTCAAGAACTTCTTTACAATGGTTAGTGTTTCCTGAATAGCGGAGGGGCCATGATTATGCTGACAGTTCTTTTCCAGATGGGTCCCAACACGGTAACAGGCCACCTGTCTGTGATCTATACTGTCGAATGCCAGATCAACTTCGTCCTGCGTCTGATCGAGCCGATCCTGAAAACCACACACCAGAGCCGCAAGCTGCTACGATCCCCAGAGATCACCTCAGTCGATGTCAAGCAGCCTTCGGCTCTCAGAGACAGCAACTGGATGCAATCAAAGCTCAAAATGCTCGTGTGGTCATCAGGCTGTACTTCTTGGGCTCTCGATCCCAAGACTGGTGTGAATATCGCCATGTACCCCGAATACCAGTTTCTGTTCTGGCTGAGGAGCGTGTTCATTCCTTCCAAGGACTTCGAGTATGAGTACAGAGACGAGAATGGATTGTGGAAGACGAGCCTGACTATTGGGGGCTGGAAAGGAGTACGGCAGTTCATTGGGACCTTGGTTACCGTGGTTGCGTTGGCTGGTGGTGCTGTGGGAGTGCAGAGGGCCGGTGGGCCTTTTGAGGCGCTTGGTCTAGTGAGAAACTCACTCTCGAGCGTCTTCCATCAGGTCAAGCGGTCTTTGAAGGCATGATCAATATAGAGATAGAGTAGATTGTCATTCAGGAGTATCCATAATTTCGATGATTTGACAGAAGTCCTGACGCAGCCGCGACTTTCGGCATTGGGCTACTGATGCGCAATCCGAGTCCGAATGTCCTCTACACCTTCGTCAACCAATCTACGTTGTTTGGCCTTGCGAACCACAAATATGGCGCTGTTGGGATTTTCACTCTGGGGCACGCGATGAAAGCCGATGTCGTTGAGAAGAGGCTTGCCAGCAAGCTGGAGATTCAACCTCTTTTCACCGGTTCATGGCGTCATTAACTGTAGAGGAGCATTGAGCTCAATGAACAGGCCTGGAAGCATGGATGGTTTCCCTGGAGGAAATATGGAGGGTGAAAGAAACTACGAGGTGGGTCGATCATTCTTGAAAGATACATGTACAATATTTGGATCCCAGCTAATGAAATCTTAGGGCGCCATTCAGATCATCAATGCACGTAGACGGGCCAAGAGACCGCTGGAGACAAACGCAGGCTCTAATGGAATCAAATCGAAATCTGCTGCCAATCCTACGCCTGACGCAAGAGGCACGCCTGGTATCGAGGGAATGTCATCCTGGCTTCAAGCTCTTGGGCACTCAGTAGGTGACACAGCCACTGTGTTTTTGTACAATATGCTCACATATTCTAGCAAGAGGACATCAATCGCCTCAATGTCATCCACGTCGCAGGAACGAAGGGTAAGGGGAGTACGTGTGCCTTCACCGAGACATTTCTTCGAGCCCATGGCCAGCGGACAGGCTTTCCAAAGAAGACTGGGCTGTACACATCGCCTCACTTGATTGTGCCAGAAGAGAGGATACGCATTGATGCAAGACCTTTAGAAGCGACCTTGTTTGCCAAGTACTTCTTCGAGATGTGCGAGCGACTACCACAGATAAGGGATGAGTTCGACCCTTCTAAAGAGGTCGTCCAACGTGGGCCTCGATACCTGCAGCTGTTTGCTTTACTGGCCTTCCATACCTTCATACGTGAGGGTGTAGACGTCGCCATATTCGAGACCCACTGTGGCGGGGAATATGATGCCACGAACATCGGGCAGCGACCCGTTGTGACGGCTGTCACCACACTCGGGATGGACCACATAGACATGCTAGGTCCTACAATTAAGAACATAGCATGGCACAAGGGCGGCATATACAAAGCGGGTGCTGTGGCTCTCTCGGCGCCGCAAGATCCTCCTCCAGCCGAAGTGCTCAAGCAGAGGAGCGAAGAGAAAGGGGAACAGATTCGATTCGTGGAAATCGATCAGAGGCTTCCTCAAAACTCATTGACATTGAGACCTGAAGTCCAGATGATCAACGCTTCTGTAGCTGCAACGGCAGCTCAAGCCTTTCTCGATCGGTGTGCACCTGAACAGTGCAAACGCTTGACCGAAGCAGACCTTAAGGCTGGCGTAGAACAGTTCTCTTGGCCGGGCCGCTTCCAGATCCTGTCTGAGCAGCAATGGATGTGGTATCTCGATGCCGCTCACAACGATATGAGCGTGAAAATTGCAGCCAAATGGTTTGCAGAAATCTGCGGAGATGCGCGGTATGTTTGCTGGAAACGATAAAACTCCTTCTGCTAACGTCTAATCCATAGACAACCCGATCAACCGATCATACTCATATTCAGTCATATCAACGAGCTACGAGACTCAGCAGAGCTCTTGCAAAGCTTGGGTGAAGCATTAAAGGCTCACGGCGTGGACATAGACCATGTCATCTTCAGCACCTACGACGAGTCGGACGCTAAGAAGAGCCATCAGTCACCTGAGAGACCTGAGCTCTTTCGTGAGGCATGGCAGAAGATCAACCCTGACGGCAAAATCTGGAGCGAGCCTACCATCCAAGGAGCTGTCAAACTTGCGAGGCAGTTGGGTCCAGATGGCATGCACACGCTCATTACAGGCAGTCAGCATTTGGTTGGACCGTCACTGAGGATATTGAATTGGAGTTCAAAGATGTCGACATGAAAAGGACTGCAACTGTTGGCGTGTCGGCTCACATGCCCAATCCACCTACCGGCAGATCCGTTGAACTGCTTTATAAGTACGCTTTTCAAAAACGAGCACAAATACTTTCCAGAGGGCTCAGTAGACTATGTTCGTGAGCTGCTCGTGGAGAAAAGAACGACAACTCCCCATAGTAGCCAGCTCTTCCGGTCAAAGTGAAGTGAAAAGTGAGATATTAATGGAACGTTGAAGTGAGGTGTCGTTGGGAGCCGACTCTCATTACCCTACCCGGGATCTAAAGGGACGTCGGCTACGGCACGACTTCCCGCTCTAGCGTGTGGCAACATGTGCGAAGAGGCTGGCATTGAGGTGGTAGACAAGTGGCTGAATCGCGTTGACCGGCCGGCGCAGATGCAGTGCGTAGATCTAGAAGAGGTCGAACAGGGACGCGGCGGCAAGGCGATTGACGGCCGTTGCATGGGCTGGGAGAAGAAAAGGGAGAGTTCGTGGAACAGAAGAAGGAACCCGATCCCAGCCGAGGGAGACACGAAGAAGGGGACGCACGGGCCACGCTTCGCCGAAGTCCTCCAAAGTTCAAACAAATTCTCATCACCTCGATCCCTTCATCACCGACCTCCAACCCCATCACTGGTCATTCCATCCACTCCACTCTTCACACACCTCTCCTCTCCAGTTACTTTCGACAGATCAATACCGCCGCAATGGCCAAGGGAGATGTGGACGTAAGTCGCTCCGCCGCGAGCTTTTGGCGCCCGTCTATGGAACTCAGCTAATCATCATCTTCAACAGCAAGGCGCGAAGACCTTGTACGTATCGACTCTCCTCAGCGTCAGCTGGCCTCCGCCGACCGTCGAGCTCCACGTTCTGATCGCATTGGTTTCGTGGCATGGCGGCCGGCGGCGCGCTGGAGCTGGCAATGGGCGCGGTCCCCTTTTTCCGGCACCACAGCTGACATTTCATCCAGCATGGGCATGCCCGGCTTCGTCGTCGACTTCTTGAGTACGTTACATCTCACCCTCCACACCAGCGATGGAACTGTCCATGTTCCGTAATCGCCGAAGCTCCGCAGAGCTGGCGATAAGAGCTTGGATACAGCTGGTAGCACGAGGACAACAATGGCTAACTGGGCACTCAAAGTGGGTGGTGTTTCCGCTGCCGTCTCCAAGACCGCCGCCGCTCCCATCGAGCGTGTCAAGCTCCTCATCCAGAACCAGGTACGTCGCGCACAATGGCGGCCGTCGCAAGGATGGCTTGTGACCGCATCCTGCATGAAGCGCCGCCAAGACTTTCCGCAATGGTGAACAGACAGGCTGACGAGAAATGTGCTTGACAGGATGAGATGCTCAAGAGCGGTCGTCTCGACCGTCCATACACCGGCATTGGCGACTGCTTCCGCCGCACCATGGCCGATGAGGGTCTCGTTTCCCTCTGGCGTGGTAACACTGCCAACGTTATCCGTTACTTCCCAACCCAGGCCTTGAACTTCGCCTTCCGCGACACCTTCAAGTCGATGTTCGGCTACAAGAAGGATCGTGATGGATACTGGTGGTGGATGGCCGGTAACTTGGCATCCGGCGGTGTAAGTTTCGAGATTCATCTTCCACCACAATGGCTGTCGCTCACAAATGCTCTAGATGGCCGGTGCCACGTCCCTCCTCTTCGTCTACTCCCTCGACTACGCCCGTACCCGTCTCGCCAACGACGCCAAGTCTGCCTCCAAGGGTGGTGAGCGCCAGTTCAACGGTCTCGTCGACGTCTACAAGAAGACCCTCGCCTCTGACGGTATCCTTGGTCTCTACCGTGGTTTTGGTCCCTCTGTTGCTGGTATCGTCGTCTACCGTGGTCTCTACTTCGGTATGTACGACTCGCTCAAGCCTGTCGTCCTCGTCGGTGCCCTTGAGGGCAACTTCCTCGCTTCCTTCTTGCTCGGCTGGACTGTCACCACTGGTGCTGGTATCGCTTCCTACCCTCTCGACACTGTCCGCCGTCGTATGATGATGACTTCTGGTGAGGTAAGTAAAGATCGGAACTTATCACGCATAAAGCGACCAATCTGACCAACTTTTACAGGCCGTCAAGTACAAGTCTTCCCTCGATGCCGCCAGCCAGATCATCGCCAAGGAGGGTGTCAAGTCGCTCTTCAAGGGTGCCGGTGCCAACATCCTCCGTGGTGTCGCCGGTGCTGGTGTCCTGTCCATCTACGACCAGCTCCAGGTGCTCATGTTCGGCAAGAAGTTCAAGTAAACGACTCGCCCACGCAGCGGTCAAGTCACGTTTCAGGCAAAAGGAAACACAGGGGACGGTCTGCATGCCGATCACGATTGCGGACACGAAATACAGAAGACGTGGAGTGCATTGATGCTCTGGGATGCATGAGGAGTGGTTTGGGCAGGAAGCGACATGACCATGCGATGCGGATCCAGATGAGCGTATTCGCAAGTGTACCTTTATTCCTGGGCAACACTCTACTGTATTACCAATTGGTTGCTCTTAACTAAAGGCGTATAGAGTTCGTTTGTTTGGTACGTCTCGTTTCCGTCGTCTCGCCAACAACAATATTCCACGTTTTACTCTCGATCACGTGCGTGCTTAAGGTACGTCATATGCAAGGGCCCAGAGCTTCGATGCTGCCGACTGGACTTGAAGTTATTGACACGTTGTGTACTCGACAAATGGATCTCTCTTTCCAGCAAGCGATAGATCTGTTCACAAGCTCGAGCGACCACAACAACACATAACTAGCAGCGATTGAGACGTTCGCAGACGTTCGATAAGATGCCTCCCATCAAGGTCCACATCGACGACCGAATCACGCCGAAGAAGGGAGACGCGGTCACACCACAAACGTCGGACACTTCCAATCCACAGAATGCCGTGAATGCGACGACTACTGCGCAGCAGAATCCCCCATATCCGCCTGCCCAACCTGGTGCTGCCGCAGTACCAGCTGCAACGCCCTATGTACCAAATCCGCAACCACAACCAACTCCAACACGAACATCAGCATCTACGAACAACTATGGGCCTCCGGCGCCACAACCAGGTGCGGTACCAGTACCTCCTGGGCAGCAGGCGCCCGTGACAGCGGCAATACCACCACCTCCCAAAGCTGGAGAGACGCCTCAGCGAGCTCAGGCCCCGCCGACGACAATGCCTCCGCAGATGGGAGTTCCTCCCCCGCAAAGCAACTACACGCCAACGAAGGGAACGATGTACAGTCCTCCTGAGACAACAGGTCCTACCACGCTCAACTTCGGCGCTGTACCTGCGCCTGCCCCAATCACTGCTGGCTCTCACCCACCCGGCTATCAACAGAACACGAATGCTCAAGAGATGACTTCAGCGGCGAGGGCGAGCTTGGACGCAGAAGAGCGGAGAGGAAGCAACTTTGGGACAAACTTTGGTCTGGGTGGAGGTGATAGCACGAATGATACTGCCGGCAACGTCTGGAATGCCGTGAAGGGATGGGCGACAACCGCAGGCAAATCTCTGGCGGAGACGGAAAAGGAGGTTTGGAAGAGGATAAATGGGGACAAGTGATGATGGTCATGCTTGACGCAGATATGTTGTATGAGTATGCGGAGTGTTGGCGCTAAGATTATGAGGGATGAGGGATGGAGACATTCATCCCGCTGATAGAGGAATAAAGGACGTGCCTGAAATGGGTATACTATTTCGCCGGACGCTGCGACAAGTCTTCCTCCATGCGTTCACAAGACATAGGTTTTCGGTCCCGTCCATACCCCATACAGTAAGTCAAGAACCCGAGCCGAACGCGTGTCAGGTGTCAGCTTATCCTGCCCAGCCTTTGTCATGCACGGGATCTTACAAAACACCGCAACGCACTCGACAACGGGTAGCCTATGCGACCAACACCCTGTTGCGCAGTGCGCACCTCGCGTTAGTCAGAACAGTTGTACTAAGCCTGATTCCCTTGGCTGAACGCAGGCCATTGGATACCACCAACATGCCGATTTAGGGTTATTGATCCTTACGAAAGAGAGCTGAAAGGAGGGCTGAGATGGGGTAAGAAATCGTTTAGGATGCCGGATGTATACAAGTAGGAGCGGTGGGCCTGGACTGTCATCGTCGTCGTGGTCGTTGGGAAACAACAGCTCCTCGATTTTGATATTGCTTTCGTTGTCTCGATGGCTTCCTCCTCCCAGCAAGAACCTCCACCCCGAAGGCCGCTTGTCTGCGCGCCTGAGGGGTTTGCTAATGTCACGAATATTGATCGGAGGACGTGTAAGCGTGAGGTGCCGTTGAAGGTGATTGGGTTGGGGCCTTCGAGGACGGGGACATCGTGTAAGTTGGCTTCTTCAGCAACAATTCCAGACGACTGACGTTGAGGAATGGGTTTGTAGCTTTAAGACAAGCTCTGCTCGATTTGGGCTATGCGGACTGCTACCACTACACGGCCCTCGTGCAGGAGAACCCTCGGGATGCGGAGATGTGGGTCGAGGCGTTCCAGGCCAAGTTTGAGGGCAAGGGGAGGCCTTTTACGAGGGAGGATTGGGATCAGTTGTTGGGACATGTAAGTCATGGTCAGGATAGATGGGGAGTTTGAGTGATGATCGCTGATTGCTGATTGTGTGTTTTTAGTGCATGGTGAGTTCTCCGATACGGACGACGAGCACTGAGAGATGGGTGGCTAACATGCTGTAATCGACAAGGCCATCATGGACACGCCGTGTACAGTCTTCTACAAGGAACTACTAGAAGCCTACCCCGAAGCCAAAGTCATCGTCACGGTCCGAGACAGTCCCAAACAATGGTGGGAGAGCCAGATGCGGACAATGTAATTCACCACAACCCCTATCTTTCCCGCCTCTGACACATATCTCAGGATGCCCTTCTTCGACCTCCTCGTGCTCCCACCCACGACCTGGTCCTTGTGGCTGTGGAGGAAATTCCTCCCTCCCCCTACGGCTTTCGATCAGATGAACCAATTGCTGCCGAAGTACTATCCAGCCTACAATATCCTCTGCAAGGACTTGCGGGATGGGACGCAGGAGGGGATTAGGTGGTTTGAGGAGTACATCGAGGAGATTAAGCGGTAAACTTCACCCCTCGCAGTCCGTGTGGGAGAAATTTGATTGACTGACTGACTGACTACTGGAAAAGACTCGTGCCCCCAGAAAACCTCCTCATCATGAACATCAAATCCGGCTGGAAACCCCTCTGCACGTTCCTGGGCCACGACGTCCCACCGTGGGATTTCCCCGTGGCGAACACGAATGAGCAGTTCGAGGCGAATGTCGCGGGGCTGTATGCGGGGATCAATCAGGCTGTGTGGTTCAATGCGGCGAAGAGGCTGGCGCCGGTTGCGGTGGGGATTGTAGCGGTTGTTGGGTTCTTTGCGGTTAGGGGGAGGGGGTTTGGGTTGGGGTTGTGAAGGTGGAGGTGGAGGTGAGGTATTGATAGAGTGGTCGTTCTCTGGTACACGATGGGTAACTTTGGCACAGCAGGGAGATAGCATGATCTCAGGAAATCCGTTGCTTTGAGCAAAGGCTGTCTCAGTCTACGAAGACTGCAAGGTTTCTCTCTCCAACTCCACCCATCTCATCACACCCGTCCTGGGATCACAGTTCACGTACTCGAACGCCGCATCCCCTTCTCGAAGAATACTGACTTCATGCCAAGTCATGAATTTACGGTCCTCTCCAAACCTCTTCGCGTGTTTCATCGCCCCATTGAAAATCGCCAGATGAGACGGATGTCGAGACGACCATCTCTCCAAGTCCGCCCAGTTCCTGTGGAAACCCGCGCCGCAGGTCTCTTTGATGGGTGCACCATTCCCGTCGAGGTTTTGCAGGAATCGTAGACCTATCGTTCCCGTTTCTTCGGGGTGTTGCCAGAGGTAATTCATGCCTTGCATGAGTGTTGTTTGGAGGTTGTCTTCGTAGGCGAGGCGTTCTTCGTCGTCGCATTTCTCCCACCATTGTCCGGAGCGGATGTGGCACATGTTGGCGTAGTTGGTGCCTGTGAGTCGCTCGCCGACGCCGCGAGGGATGGTTGAGGGTGATTGGGCGTCTTTTGCGGTTGGGAAGAGGTCGTGGGCGGATGCTGGGATGCGGTCTCTTCCTGCGCCCCAGTAGGCTGTCGTCTCATGTGGTGGTTGAGTTGTGTTTGGGAATTGGGCGAGTCCTGGTTTGTGATCGAGACGAGAGTAGTTGGTTTCTAGTCTTTCAATGGGTGTGGTGAAATGCTCTGACCAGAGACCAACGTCTTGCTTGTTGCCGCCGAGTCCATTCCACAGTCGTTGCAGATCCAAAGCTTTAGTCGCAGTCTCAAGACCTTCCTTCGTAGTCCAGTACAGCACCCAGACTTTCGAGTCCTCGAGATCAAAGCCATTGGTAACCCTGAATGTATCCATGATCCGGCCATGTGAGCTGTTGTCGTCCAGTAGTGAATCGATGGCCCTCTCGGCCTTATTCCTGGCAACAGTGTTTCCTCGATGGCATTGCACACCCACGTAGAGCGTATAGATATGAGTGACACTATCAGGCAGTTTCAACGACCATCTCGGGACTGGCGGCTTATGGCCCTTCGGCTTCTTCAACGGATGAGTCCTTTTGCTTTGCTCGATTGATCCCATGGCTGCTGTATGCTGTGTTCGAACGTATGGGATTCTCTGTACAAGTCTGGCTCTCCTGGCAGATGTGCGAATTATGGTAAGTGTAGCGAAACTACATGTATGACACCTTAAAAACATGTCGAACGTTAGCTCTTACCTTACCCCTCGTGAAGGGCGTCGAAGAGGTGAAGTACTGAAGAGCTCGCTGATTTTTAGCCCGATGGAGCTCCGTCTGGAAGCCAATGCCATAGGTAAGTATTCGCTGGGGGACTATATTATATGTCGGAAGCATTAATAGCCATTGGTTTCGATTGCCATATGATCGTGTAGTTCGTGGTTAGAGGTGTGGTCCTAAACGCGATTGTCTTCGATGGTTTCCATAGCGACGAGAAGGTGCGAGTCTCTGGTGGTAAGGGTGGCCATCACGAAAGATTCTCAACACTACAGAAAGACCCTTTTCGAGGAACCGGGATCCGTTAAAGCATCTAGTGATTAAGCTCAATCATCGCCAGGCATGAAGGAATAGATGTTTCGTCAGTAGTCACATTTCATGCAAAGCCCGAGGATTGCGAAGATCGTGAGGGCTAGCCGCTGTCGTGTTCGAGCGGTGCCTTCCTTTCCAACACGGAATTCGGATTCGCAAGCATTCACTTACATAAGGACCGCAAAATTGCATGTGGGCAGGTGAAAATGTATGTGATGTTTCGTTGAAAAGTCGACTCACAGCCCCGTCTTCTCTCCCCAGAGTCGCCCCGGACGGACCCATAGCGACCACGCAATACGACACTTGGCAGTTGTGTTTCACTTCAACATCAACTCTTGGGAAGAGGAAACCCAATAGCACGACCAAATTAGAGGCTTTGAGCAGCAGAAAGAAAGAACGCCAAAATGCCAGTCAACGTCTTACCAGCAGAAGATGCCGACATGCCCAGGATCTTCGAGATCGCCGCTCTGGCCTTCGCCAGAAACGAGCCCATCTGGGATGCTCAATTCCCCAAGCACTGGACGCCGGAAGGACGTAAAGTCGGTGGCGAACGGATGGTGTGTAACTCCCATCCCACATCCCATCTCATCCGGAAACCAGTCGTTCCAATAACTAGTGTCTAGACATTAACCAAAAACTCCGATCCCTACACCACATACCTCAAAGCCGTGGACGTCGACTCAGGCGAGATTCTGGGTATGGCCAAGTGGAACGTCTACCAGAATACTCGTCCGGATCCGAGCAAGGTCAAAGGCTGGGGCAGTGAGTACTACGAGACGGAGGCGGAGAAGGCGTATATCAAGGCGATGGTGCCGGTGTTCCTTGCGAAGCGGAATGCGGCGATTGAGAGGACGGGTGGGAATTTGGTGTCGCTTGGTGAGTAACATATAATACCAGCGTTTCGTGAGGTAGGAGCTGATTTGTTTTTCTTTTTGCAGATATTCTGTCTATTGACCCGGCCCATCAGCGGAAGAAGGTTGGGGATGCGCTTGTCAAATGGGGGTTGAAGAGAGCGGATGAACTCGGTCTGCCCGCAGTAGTGGAAAGCAGTGTCTTCGGCAAGGGACTGTACCAGAAGAATGGCTTCGTCTTTCACGAGGATGTGCGTGTGATTGTTCCTGGGTTTGAGGACTGGCCTGTGGGAGAGTTTGCGTGGTTGGAGAGGCCGAAGACGGTGAACGCTGCATGATGAAGGAGAAGGTCGATCCTTTGGGAAGCGTTCCGTTGCATTTGCATTCGATGATAGAAGTCATACAGAATATACAGGCACTCATTGGCGACTCATTGATTCATGACCGTTGGAAAACGTTGCCAAGGCGTGTTTCATGGGCAACACGTGCCAAACTCTAAACAACGTAACCTCGACTACACATCTCATTCACAGCCGAACGTACAATGATGATAGATCAAGGTATTTTATCCAGGAGCATATCAGGTATTGAAGGAGAGGACAACGAGCAACCAACGATGTTAGTCTTACATCGTGCTGACGATTTGCCATGTCCTCACAATCTTGGTACTCAGCACGTTGCTCCTTGAAGGACACCGAATCCATATGAAGGTGGAAATGACCGGAGTGCAATGTCGATTCCAGATGGTCATCAGTCTATTAGAATTTCATGCACGTCATACCTGTCAAAGTCATCATCAGCCTTGCAATCACGTATCCGACTAGGAGGAAGCGCCGCCATGTGGACTTACGATGCCTTGCGTTAACCTTATGCACCTCATCACACATGGTCATTTCACAGCAAAAGCCGGTTGGAGTTCGAAGGGAAGGATGCTGATGAGAACAGCATATCCCAACTTCCACATCCTCGATCCCTCGGTCTTGCGAAGGACAGGGAGCTTCCTGTGAACTCGCCTCACGAAACATTCAATCTGCACATCTTCGATTGCCAACAAACTCACCTCTGGGCTTTCACTCACCTCTTGCACACCACCCTCTTCGGAGATGCTAGCTTCGCGGAGCAGGATCCTATTCGGTGCCTTGCGTGCTCGTCACGACGTCGACGCGGTGTGCACACCCTCGCCTTGAGCTACGTCTCAGTATCGAGCTCAACAGGATGTACGTCCTTCATTTTGAGCTTCGTGCAGCGACGTTGAGTTTGACGTTCAACGACCCTTGTCATCGGGAAGCGCCCCGGTGCTGTTGTACTTGCAGGGAGCTCGAGCGAGGCAATGAGATGGTGGCCCACTACTCCATCCCAAGATCACCTGACTAGCAATACATGCGGGAAGTCTGCTTGGCCGTCGAATCAATCTGTAGACGCGCGTGATAGCCCCGGCGCCTAATACGGACAAGATTCCTCTGACAGGCGGGCACCAGCGGGCAGCGGCACGGCTGTAGAGTAGGTGTTCGGCGGAATTGAGGATGTCAAAGTCCGAAAGTAGACAGGGCTGGACATTGCAACATGATGATGACAGCAGCAAGTCATGGGTCCGTGATCGAGTAGCCGCCGGCCTGGATCAGCGTGGTTGGGATTGCGTTCGAAGCCACGCTGTGGAGGGAGATTGAACTGCTGCATGCAACAGGAGACAGTTGATCCTGAACCGAGGGCGTCGAAGGCCGAATGCTTATGTCTGCCATCGCAATTCCACGTGAAGGCCCGGCGGGAGAGGATCTTGCTGTTCTAGACGTAGCAGCTGCCGGAAGGGGGCATGTGTCGAATTATGAAGCGGCCAATGAGGAGGCGAAGACGGGCATCTCATCTTCCAGCGTCGTCGCGGGCGGGGAGGTTGTCAAGGCCCGCGAGATGGAGCGGACCGTGGGACGCCGTTCGACGACGTTCCATCGTGTTGTTGCGTGTTGGGGGGCGCTCAGTGGCCGCGAGCAGTTCTCTTCTTCGCTGGCGGGCCGCAAGGAAGGCCTGACGGACGCCAAAAACGGTCGGCATCGGCTGACTGTCTCGAGAAGTGGCAGTTTGAGGCGGGCGTGTACGAGCGGGAAGGCTCTCTTGTCAGGCAGCCTTTTGCTGAGCGAAACACGCAGATGGATCGTCTGGTCGGGCGTGGCAGAGTCGATGGCAGCAGCGTGCTGTGCCGGCGTTGTTCCATCCTGCCGACGCTATGACCTGGCCCTGCTAGGCGTTGCATGCACGTCGCCGTCGAATAGAAGCCGGATTTGCCTCTCTCGACGCCTGAGTGGCCTCCGCGACCTGCACGCACGCCTATGGCCGTGCTCAACCCATCTTCCTCCGCCGCTGCTGTGCGCTCTGGCGGCGATGCATGGCGTCTGTCGCCGGCTGCTCGGCCACTCACCAACAACGACGACTCCTGGGGCAGGCTCAGCTCAGCGGCGTCGCGTGGGGACAAGAAACCAACACGATGCTGCTGCTACCACCACCTCCCCTCGCGCTCCCTCTCGCCGTGCTCTTCTCGCACAACACATCCATCAGTTCAGAAAGATGCGCACCGACGCCACATTCTCCCATTCATTTCACCACCAACATCCGCACGTTTAGCTTTGGCCAAGGACCGCCTCTCGGCCCAAGGATCTGATCTGCTGCAACCGCTGGGCCTGCCGTTCGCCTTCCCCACAGCCGCGTGAGAAGCGCCGCCTCTGGATGACTGAGACTGGCACTACTGCTCCGACTGCGCGGCGCCCATCAGGTATATACAGGCTCTGTATGTCACCGCGACGCACTGCTGCACCTCTCCGCCCAATGCTCGCCCGCCACGTCGCACCGCACCCCTCGTCGCCCTGATTGCCAGTGGCGTCTCAGCTTTGCGCAGGTCCAGCGTGCGTCAACGTCCACTCGGTAAGCCCGCTGTCCGTGGCGGTGCTGCGTCGACTACTGCACGCATCGAACGGCCGCCGCTGGCCAGTCGCCAGTGCCGAAATTCTATCTTGGGAACGACCTCCAACATCATACCAAAAGGTGCCTCTACTCTTGTCGCGTGCTCTTAGTCTCGTCCCTTCTCGGTTTATTCCTTTGGGCTCGAAAGCGCTGGCCGCTGACGACCGTCGTTGAACGTAGTAGCGCTTTTTGCCCCCATGCCCCGACACAAGACACGCCGTAATCGACACCGGATACGACCTCTCCGACTACCTCGTACATGGCCTCATGAGCTCCGTCGCCCCGTTCACGAACACCGCGCATAATCCAGGCTTGACGGGTGTGTTGCGCATGGTCGCGGCCACCCGCCATGTCATCCCTCCGAGCACACTTCAGAAACCACGCTCAGCAACAAGACGATCCGACCACATCCCAACCTCCGAAGCCTACCAGCCGCATCCCTACCAAGTCTGTCGCCCCCGACGGTGGCAAGCAGAAGAAGCCTGTACAGCATGTGTCCAAGCTGGCCAAGCGCTCCAGCAGGAGCATCAAATCCCCCGAGCCCAGCCTCAAGAGTAGCACGACGAGGACGGCGACACCGGTGACAGCAGTGGCGCAAACCCCCGTTGGCTCCAGCAGAGGAATCTCTGTGCCACCGTCGGGTTCCACGGTACCTGCTGCGCCGCCCAATATGCGCACTCCCTCTCTAGTCTCGGGATCTTCAGTGTCGACTTTTGATAGTCCACGGTCCGCTCTGCGCCGAAAGCCGTCTGGTGCTATTGACAAGTATGCCGCCCAAAAGCGGGCAGAGTCGACGGGGGCAATAGCAATGGACAGAGCAGCGATGCACAGTAGAAACGACTCGAGTCGCGAAGAGTTCGACGATACCGTGCTTGGCATCTCTATACCACCGACCTTCCCTTACGACGAGCAAGATCAGAATGCAGCGCTAGACTTCTACGACCAGAGCATTACCCGCGACTTCACACCGCCCATATACGGTGCTTATGCGCCGTCAGCTACACCATCGACACGGTACACCGACTCTCCCTTCAGCCATGTGCCAACGCCGAGCTCAGCTTCGTCATACTCTCCGGGTCTGGTTGTAACGACAGGTAATGCGCCAAGACCGCGACAGCCCAGCAGTCCTACGCACAGCAGACCCCCAGTCAGTGGACGACCTCCTACGAAGGATGAAGCATCTCGATTGGGCCTTCCTCCTGTTCGTGAATCCTCCACATCGTCTTCGAATTCTACTGTACGACCTGAGGTGAAGTTGGCGCATGCGAGGAAGGAGCAAGCACGACGAGCCCAGAATACGCTTTCGCCGACGACCTCAAACGATGAGCGAACGACATCACCAAATAGCCGACACCGAAAAGACGTCTCTACATCCTCAGCACGGCCATCAATCCAAGTACCACCAGAGCTTGCTCATCTCAATGTGGAGCCGCCGCCAAGGACTTCACTCCCAAGATCCCCGCCACCTTCCAGACCTAGTCGAGAAGGCACAGCCAATATTGCAGACATGAACAAACCTTCGCCAGTCGTGCAGAGCGATCTGCCGCGCCTTTACACGACTTACCACAAGCGAACGCCTTCTCAGGAAACTCCGACCTCTGCGAGCTCGCCAAGCTTCAAGTCGCGATTCGGATTCTCTTCACGTTCCTCGTCTAGGAATGAATCTCGCATAGATTCTGCAATCTCGCCACCACCTGGAGCTCGACAATTTCACAGAAGTGCCACTCCTGAAGTTCAGAGTAAAGATGGTGCCAAACTTCAACGGAAAGACTCGCCGGCTGTATCTGCCCCCAGCACTGCCAAGCCTCCTCGATTCGGCTTCTTCTCTCGCAAACCTAAAGCAGAATCCATCAAGACCACCGAGAAGCCGAAGCGTCAACCCAGCAAGGGACCTGCAGCGGGCACAGGCCACGAAGGCTATGGACGATTTGGCGTTCGTGGGCGAAGCGGGAGCATGTCAAGCAGTGCCGGGTTTCGATCACCAAGCACGGACAGTGGAAGGAGCAATGCGGCTCGACCACCTCCACCAACGGCGCGCAAAAGCAGCATCGGCAGTAAGAATGGGTCTGAGCTCGATGACTTTCTCAGAGAGCGTCTCACTCCTGTCATATTGCGTGGGAGTGGTAGTACGTTCAGCAATACGGCCTCCAGCTCCGACCTTCCGGGCACGAGCCTACATCCGGCATCTTCGAAGTCATCGTCCTTGGACAGTCTTCCGGCTCCGCAACTTCTGCCGTCCGTCATGTCTGAGTCCCGCGACCAATCACCAATGAAAAGGCCGCCGCTCGCAAGGCGCATGCCTTCTGACAGCTCTGAGGATGACATGTCGGCGAGATACCCCAGTCTTGCCACACGCCGTTCTCTGACACGAATGTCTTCTGCAGACAGTCGATCACCGGTGCGGGTGCCACCACCTATCAACACCAACTTATCGCATCACAATGCACCTTTGGACAGCTACGATGCAGAAACATCCGCGTGGCCACAGACAGACAGCTCTTTCCCTCCAACTGAAGATGCTTTCCATGGCAGAGAGGGACACTGGCTGGCCTCGCCCATCAGCGATTCTCCAGTCACGCCAAGTCGCAAATGGAACTTCTTTCAGCGTGTCACGGCCTCGCCTCGATCCAAGGGCAAGGAAAGGGCAGTTGAGAGACCCATTGAACCGGAAGTTGCTGCAAGGCAGCCGCCGCCTAGGAACGTGGTGCATTATGGGATGCTAGGGCCTGTTGAACCGATTGCTCTGGATGAGGTGGAGCGCATCGCTCAGGAGAATGAAACGTCCGCGGATGACTCAATGTCAGAGTCCAACGGACCGCACAAGATGGTGCCTTATGAGCGGAGACATACCAGCCTGTTGCCATCGCCACCAAGGGCTGACTACAGCAGCGACTCTGCCTTCAGAGCCAAACCCTTACCACCAAGGATCACGGTTGACCGACAAGACTCTTCAGAGTCGCCTGAGCTACTGCGTGCGCAGCCAGCATTCGCTCATCAGACTGCGAATGTGGTCAATATCTCTCGCTCGCCGCAGGAGTCGTTCAACCCTGTCTTTGCCGCACCTCCAACATTCGTCACTGACCGATCAGAGATTGTGAGTACTCCAGAGGCGCAGCAACGGCCGTTCGGGTCTCCTGAACCTCAAAATGGATCTCCACGACAACCGAGACTGTCACCAGTTGGTAGGATCCCTGCCGTGGTCTCTCGACGTGATCGCGATAGGAAACTTCCCGACAACTCGTTTTCGCGACCTTTCGCTCGCACCCAGCCAAGGCCAAGTGTCAAGCCTCCTGGGTCCGTGTACAGCCAGATTCGAGAGATGGCGAGCCCGATCGAGTCGAACTCGCAACCTGTGTCTTCCACCAGTACCCGCTCTGACGGCAACTCTCTCGATCCGAAGAGCAGCACATTCACCAACCCGCCAAGTACCTCGACGAACCGTACGAGCATGGACATCCACGCTCAAAGTGAGTTCTTCACTTTCCCTCCTAGGAAGAACTCCGAGCAGTCGTACTCAACAAGTTCCGGGCATCCCAGCTGGATGACCGCTCTGTACACGCAACCACCGCAGCAAGAGGATGTCTGGAACGAGTATAACGACTTCCTGGATGAAGTTATGCCGCTCAAGACGCCTACCACGGGATCATCTCTTGGCGCTCCGTTCCAATATTCTAGCATGCTGTTCGACGCTGCTTCCACTCCTACAGTTGTTGGCGTGCCGCCATCGTCGCAGCTGCCACCTCTTCCAGAGCCTCACGCCAACCAAGCTGTGCTGAGCGTACCGCAGCAGATCTCGCAATTCTTGCAGCCATCTTCTTCACCAATGACTCCGGATACGATCTATGGCTTCATCGGCGGTTATGGCAACCGAAGTACAAGCACTCTCTACTCTCAGGGTCGTAACAGCATTGTGGATCAGCGAGCCAGTACCTATCAACCTGCACGCATCACTCCGCCAGGCTCCAGAAATAGCGTTGCATCATCGGTGCATAGCAAAGGCTCGAGGCATTCTCGAGCAGCCTCTTTGCCGCAGGGCCATGCACCTAGCTCGCAGTCGGGCTTGGCTGCCACTAGACGGCCCGTACGTGATGCCCAGCTTGTAAACATCGCGGAGATACCTGGCCATGAGCAAGGTGCTTCGCCGAGCTTGCGAATTGGCGCATTGATGACCAGCAAGTGGTTGTCTTTTGGACGTGTGCTTTTCAGTCCTGCACACAACGAGACACACCTAGCTCATGAACCAAAGGTCCTGGTGGTTGATGGACTCAGCAGCGACTGGTCATACTATGTCGCTCTCTCTTATCCTGCGGCAGAGGTCTACAACCTCACGCCAAGCATGCCTGGATCGCCCTCCTTCTCCTGGCCTGACTCGAACGAGAAGCCGCCACGCAATCATCGCCAGATCCCTCTTGTCTCGATTTCGACACCGTTCCCATTTCCAAAAGGCTTCTTTACATCGGTTGTCTTCAGATTCCCCAAGGCAACTACCGAGCAAAACTATGCGGCTTGCATTTCAGAGTGCAAGCGTGTGTTGCGACCTGGCGGCTACTTGGAAGTGGCTATCTTGGACCTTGACCTCATGAACATGGGGACAAAGGCAAGGCGAGCAGTACGCGGGTTGAAGACCAGGATGCAGCAACGGGATCCGGAGGTGTGCTTGAGGAATCTCAGCGACATCTTGGTTTGTCAAATCGGCCGACGAGGGTTCGAAGCCGTTCAACGCTGCATTGTTGGCGTGCCTGCCGCTGGTAGGATTCCAAGAAGTCAAGACATTAGCAGTGTCAGCTCAGGCTCCTCTGGAAAGCCCGTCTGGCATCGAGAAGCTCGCAGCAGCAAGAGCCAAGAGTTCAGTCTCGCAGATTTGCTTGAAGACTCCCGCAACAACCAATTCGGATCTGGCAAAAGCAATGATGAGACCATCACCAAAATGGTTGCGAAAGTTGGTCGGTGGTGGTATTCCACCTGCTACGAAAAGGCCTTACTGCCCACCGATCAAAGTATTTGGGCCGACCCTACCTTACTCCGCGAATGTGAAAAGCAAGGCACCAGCTTCAGGCTGTTGATATGCCATGCACAGAAGCCGACACAGACACGCCGGCGAACGGTCAGTGTGTGACCGAGATTCAACACCCAGTATCCCTCCCCACTCAAACGAAACCTCTCGCTACGATATGATTCAACAGACGGCTGGACCTAATCTGCGACATAATTGGGATGATATGTTTTATTTCGATCGTTGTTTGTTTCTGGAGCGTTCGAGCAAGCGACGTGTTTGATTTTTGAATTTTTCGTATCTCATGGATCTAATGTCTCTCATCTCTCTATGTACGTGTGACTCGCTGCGGCGAAGGACGAACGATCTTGCTTGCATTGCATGGCGGCTTTGGGGGAAACGGGGATGATGGCAGACGCATATGGCCTCACGGCCAACGGGCTCACGCCTGGGAACGACTCACACCGCAATGATTCTTAGATGGCATCGCGAAATGGACTGGATGGGGAGCGATGACTTTGATGCATGCATGATACCTACAAGAGGCTTAGCTGGGATGTATAGTCGAATGAGTCAATGGGAACAGGTCTATCATTTTCACAGTGACATCTAGTCACCTTCCTCTTTGCGATTGTTCCTGATCATGCCCTGGACTGACTGGAATGGTGCTCGACTTTCAACGGCATTGGAGAGTGACTCATGGTGTATCATTGCCAGGATGCATCCCCTTGACGACAACCGCTGTAGTATAGCTCTGGAACCAGCTCCGACCTCACTTCACCTCTCCAATGCCGAGCTCCGTCGTGATATATAAAGCTTCAGGAAAGATCTCAACAATGGACATCCATCCAACGAGCCCACAGACGCCCTTTCCATGACCACCAACCTCACCATGTCTTCCTCCTCCTCCACCACCACCACCAACCAAAACCTCCGCATCCGCGACCTAGGCTACTCCCCCGGCATCCACTCCCCAGGCCCCTCCAACTCCATCCTCGATGTCCCCGGCGTTCACGTCTCCCAAATTACGGTCCCGACCTCCAACAACCTCCCCTCATGGTCCTCCGCCGTCAAAGGCGCCACGATCATCACCCCACGACCCCCAAAGGAGTTCTACAAGCCCTGCGCGGCGGGGATTTTCACGTTCAACGGCAATGGGGAGATGACGGGGGCGAATCAGATAAGGGATTGGGGGTTTGTTAATATGCCGATTGCTTGTATTACCAACCCCCCAAAAACATGGTTTGGATGGATGGACTGATTCGATGTGTGTAGTTACGAATAGTCTCTCCTGCGGCAGCCTCTTCAACGGCATCTGGGACTGGGTGCTCGATCAGCAGGACGCGATGAAGTGGAGTCCGTTGGATAAGGCTCGTCATTATGGGACTCCTGTCGTGGGCGAGACGTCGGATTGGCTGGTTAATAGTGTCATTCGGGAGAGTCGGCTCAGCGAGGCGGATATCAGGAAATGTTTTGAGGGGTTGAAGAGTAGGGAGGATGGGGAGCCGTGCAGGAGGGTCAGTTTGGGGGTGGGGCGGGGATGACTTGTGTGAGTTTCTTTCACTTCAATCTCACACATTGTTTTTAGGCTAAGCGATGACTGATTATGAATTTCTAGCACCACCACGCCGGCGGTACAGGCACCTCCTCGCGCCTCGTCGGGGGCGGCGAAGGCAGCGCGCGAGCCTACACCCTCGGCGTCCTGGTGCAGACCAACTACGGCCACCTGATCGACCTCACCGTCGGCGGCATCCCCGTGGGCAAAATCCTCCTCAAAGAACGCCAGACCGCCTCAGCGACCACAACAGACCAAGGCACAGACGTGCACGCCCCTGAGCCGGCGAAGCGCTGGGAAGATATGGGCGGCCGCACGCAAGACGGCTCCATCGTCATCCTCGTCGTCACCGACGCCCCCCTCGCCACACACCAACTACAGCGCCTTGCGCGGCACGTCACCGTCGGCCTCGGGCAGGTCGGCAGCTACGGCATCGGCCGCACGCACTCGGGGGATATCTTCGTCGCCATCTCGACGGCGGAGCAAGGGCCTGAGCAGTTGGAGGGGACGAAGATGAAGCATATGAACCCGACGCAGACGTATACGAACGAGGTGGTCAAGAACGAGAGTATTGATCCTTTCTTTTATGCGTGTGCTGAGGCGGTCGAGGAGGCGATTTTGAATAGTCTTGTTGGGGGACGGGAGGGGGTTGTGGGTATGGATGAGAAGACGAGGGTGGAGGGGTTTCCTGTTGAGAAGGTTAGGGAGATTTTGGAGAGGTATCTTGTTCAGGTTTGATAGGGAACAGATAGTAAGAAAGGAACATTCATTTGTGTGCACCACGCTTGTGTTTATACCGCATACTATTTGTCTCTCCAAACCCGTGCACCATCCTTTTTATGCCAATACAGAAAACAGTGAAGCGAAACCGTGGTTGTTCAAGCCGAGCGGGACCTGCATCATCTAACGTACACTTGATGTTTTCGCGATTTAAGCGGTGATGTCGGACTCAGAATAAATGCAGTACGAGCTGGGACCGGCGCTGCCCTTGGTCGGCTCGTCGCCGGTGTCGTTGCCCTCGAACTCCTGGCAGATGGTCTCGACGCCGGTGGCTTTGATGTTGGTGAAGGTTGCGGTGTCGCCGTAGTTGGAGTTGATGCCTGGGGAGTTGTTGTTAGCATAGGTCTTGGGAGAAAGACGTAGAAAGCTAGACTGAAAACTTACCGGCAAGGATGTCACCAGAGGAAGCATCTATGTCGTCGAAGACTACGTGTCTTTCGGTCATCGAGTCACAGTTGCCGCATGAACGGTACAGCTTGCCGAAGTCAGAGACGGTGAAGCCAGAGACAGAGAGGGTTCCACCCCCATTGTGCTGGAGAACCTTGTCCTCCTGTCAAAACATAAATCGTTGGCATCACTCAATGAGAACGCGTATGTGTTGAGTATAATAAACTTACAGCTGTGGAGGCACCGCCGCCAGTGATGGTAGTAGTCTCGCCGGCGGCCTGTTCCTTGATAGTGAAGGCATCCTCGCAGACCTTGCTCCACCAGACGTTGGTGAGAGTGCACGAACCGAAGCAGTGGACACCCTCGATCTGGTTGGGGCCAATGATGACGTTGCTCAGGGTTGCTCCGGCCTCGAGCTCGAAGACGGCGTCGCTGTCACCACCCTCGGATTGGCCAGTGCAGTCAACACCGCGGTCGAAGGAGACCATGCCTCCGTCGAACGTCTCGCCTGCAGCGATGGTCTGGACGGCAGAGAGGACAGAGGTGCCGGAGGAAGCTGGGATGGAGCCACCGGACGCGGCGCCACTGTCAGAGCCGCTGGCGGCAGAGGTAACGGGAGCTGAGGCAGCGGCGGAAGAGGCGGACTCAGTCTCATCAGAGCTGGAGGCGGATGAAGTCGCAGTTGCAGTCTCCTCGTCATCGCTGGAAGAAGACTCCTCCTCCTCAGAGCTCTCTTCTTCCTCGTCCGAAGAGGACGACTCCTCCTCTTCATCCTCATCGTCGTCTGCAGCAGCCCTGTCGATGACGCTGGAGGGTCCAGTGCTGGTTGGGAAGGCTATGGCAGAGGTAGCAGTGGCGAAGCCAACGCCAGTTCCAGGAATTGGCGCGACACCGGTACCTGGCGCACCCCAGCCACCCTCAGGGCCATTAGGGAAGGCCCAGTGAGGAGCGGCTTGGCCACCGATGGCCAAAGCCAGGAGAGTTGCGGTGAAAGCGTACTGCATGTTTGTTGTTGTGGGTTGTGTAAAGACCGGTGCGGACTCGAGAGATCCTGTCTCAAAGAGAGTGTGCTGTGGTAAAATGAAAGACTAGCGACCTGTCGCTATGCTGGAAAAGAAACGCTTGACTGGAGCTGGGAGTTGTGATTTGCTCTGGAGAAAAGAATCGTACTCACCTGGACGCGGACGTTGTCTTTATAGCCTTCTCTCTGCTCTTCAACCCCCGATGACCGCTTCTGATGGCCTGTCAATGTGACAGCCTTAGTCCAGCAGGCGTGGCACGATGGCAGTGCACGATAGGAGGCCCAACAATCTTCCGATGCATGGTTGCTACGCGCTCATTGAAACAGAACAGTGAGAGTCTGATGGACAGCCAAGAAGACCAAGACGACGGAAGGGCGGCCAAGACTGTTTAAAGTGAATCTGTCGTGTTGTGCAGTGCATTTCACACGCCACGTGCATGCAATAGGTATCCACTGCATAATATATTTCAAACAACGTCCAGATGCGGACGATGTACCTGAGACGGACGACGCCGTGCAAGCGAGGCTGGTGGAGCCTGCCGAACCCGTTTCATGTTTGCCGAACCGAGTCTAGAAAGAATTCGGTCTCGGGCCTGGGTCTTTAATCTGATGCTGGATAGACGCAGAATATCTGTTCACGGCTGCAGATTGATGATGTTGCGAGACCGGGCGGGTAGTTTTGCGCGTCCTGCTTTCTCGAGTAGAGGAGCAAAGACTTTGTCTCCACTGGAAGCTGGCCTATTCAGTCTAACCGAATCTTCGCCGGATATTGAAGCTGGACAGGTTTTCCTGCACGTGTGTGGGCCTGTCATTTCTGCAAACAGAAGGCGAGAGTTGTATCGAAAGATAGGGAGGCTGCCTCTGATCTGGTTGGTCTGTTTGACCCGGCACATGTTCTGCTGTACTGCACGTGGAGTCGGCTCCTGCCTTGGGGTTGCACTGAGTCTTTCGATCGAGACACCCACCGCTGGCAATCATACGGTGTCACCCTCAAACAATAAGTCGTTCGAATTTTTCCATTGTCCCGATGAGATGGCCGTAGCATGCACAACATTCGATGACGCGCTGCTGATGGCCTTCTGTCCATGTTCGTGGTCTGGCTTTCAATCTCTGGAGTTCCGAAGTTGACGACTTCTGTGTGCGATTGTGATTGAGGCTTGAGAACAACATCAAGTTCTTCCGCCGATGAGGTAGTACAGGTTGATGATGAGGATGAGGATGACGAGGGCGTGAAGTTGATGTCGTGGGCAAACAAGGTTTGCACTTCGGTCCAGTCCGTGTCTCACATTCTCGACCTCACTCCATCGAGACGCTTGACAAGGGCAACAATGTATCGAAGCACCACACCATCTTTAGTCATGGCGACGTTCAATCGCTCCCATCACCAGAACGGTAGTCCTTGCGAAGAGCTCGATCAATCCCTCCGTCGAGATCCGCCAGTGCAACTGATCCGGGGCAATGAGCGATGGCGGCCTCGCCTTCAAGAATGATGGGTGCCTTTGCGAAAAGTCCAAACTCGCTGAGATCATTTCCGAATCATACAGCTCTGATGTTCCTTGAGACATGGCGGAAATCCAGAATGGGCAGCACGAGTACAACGGGCCTCACAGGTAAGCATCCACAGCCGTTCAGTCCATCAGATCATCCCTCTCAGACACCGATAGCTCTGAGGAGAACACCCGCCTCGACTTCCAACACAATGCCCTCCGCACAGTGATGGGCAACAAGACCCTCCACGCCACCCTCCCCTCCCCACCCACCAAAATCCTCGACATAGGCTGCGGCACCGGCGTAGTCACCCTCGAACTAGCAGAGAAATTCCCCTCAGCAGAGATTATAGCCATCGACATAATCAAGCCAATCCACCCCATCGAAAAATTAAAAAACGTCCGTTTCCTTCAAGGGAAATTCGCAGACTTCATCGCCGACGGCACCCTCCAACCTGCCTCCTTCGACTACATCTTCTCCCGCCTCCTAATCCTCGGAATCACGGACTGGAAAGCGCAGACCTCCCGCGTCTTCAACCTCCTCAGGCCCGGCACGGGAATCTACGAAGCCCAAGACCTCTCCTGGAACATTTTCGACAAAGAAGGGCAGGTAGTCTTCGATCAATTCCCCATCTTCGTCCTCATGGTTGAAAACGCTGCGGCGAAAGGCTTGGATACTTTCTGTGGCGATCACCATCCGAAATATCTGGGAGATGCTGGGTTCGAGGATGTTCAGCACGAATCATTTCCCTGGACGTTGCAGTATTGGCCCGAGAGGCCGGAGACATATGCGCTCTCGTACATGTTTCAAGAAGGGGGATCGAAGGCTTTCCGCATGACGGTCCTGGACAAACTGCTGGGGGAGAGCGGCAGGTACACGTCCGAACAGATGGAGACGTATAAGGCGGGGTTTGAGAAGATGGCGCAAGATTTTCCAGAGGGGACGCATCAGCCTTTCTCCGTGACTTGGGGGCGGAAGCCAGCTTGATTGTGTGATGTGAAGAATCAATCGATCGATCATACTGGTTATGTAGTTAAAGACTTATGTCTGGGTATCTCACAAAAATCACAAAGAAGTTCCAATGCCATCGTTAGTCTTTCTCTCGTGTCATATCAACGCCGTTCTGTTGTTTAGACCTTGTAAATCTTCGCGGCAGCTGGTGCAATACTCTGCGAAGTCAGCGCCAAGATCTGAGCCCAAGGTCGTCTCTGTACGAGCGTTCTTGCCATCTTTCTTGCCAGTGTCTCGACGTCTTCGAACCATGCCTTCGATCTTGGCACACTTCTTCTCTTCAGAGCGTACCCAGTCTTCCCATTCAGCCAGAACGACGTCGCGCTCCACCCGGTTCACAACACGCAGAGCCACCAGTAAGTCGTGCCGATACCGTGCTAATGCGTCTCGAGACCGGTGGATTCGAGTGCGAGTTGGACTGGCAGTTGAGGACAAGGCGTCCGTGGACGAGAGAAGCTGTTCGCTAAACGTGGTCCTACACGTCTTTTCGCTGTCCTCGTGGGCTGGGATAAAAGGCGCAAGCGTATCATTCTGCATGGAGCTAGTATCGATGAGTTGTTCGATGTCGCTCAGATAGACCGCCTTGCTCAAGTTCGGGCTCGGCACGACCCCGATTTTGGCCATGAATTTTGCGGCGGAGCGGTCATGATACCACACCAGTCCGTCTCGATATCCGTGCCAGGTGTTGTAGAGGGCGGAAATAGCCAAGACTGTTACCAGGAGTCCGTGTGCAGTACAAAGGCCCAATATGCCCTTGCCAATAGCAACCAGTACATCGAACGTCATGCTGAAGAGACTGAGCACCTTTGCGAAGAGATCGTTCGACACAAGCCGGAATAGTGTAATCGGCTGGCTTTGTCCAACCTGTACTACAGGCAGCGTCTCTTTCGAGACTTGAGAACTGTCGAGCTTCGCGGATTGTGTGGAATGGCCAACGTTTCCGAAGATTTCTATGGCCTTGTTCGTCTTGCTGTGGTTGCCAAGCTTTGCGACTTGATCCATCGCCACCGTCGTGATATCGAGAGCATCTGCTTCCAATGAATTGAAGGCTTGTCGTTCAATCAGATGCTTGAGATAGCCGAATGGACCGGGCTTGCGCCAGACAAGATTCTGGAATATGGCAAGCTTGCAGCGTGATTTGGCGGAATGAGTAATGACATACTTCGTCAACAGCGTAAATGAGGTTGCGTATGGCAATCGCCATGGGTATTTTTCGTTCGTCACAACATAGCAAAGATGATCGTTGTAGATGTCGATCGCCTGAGTGTCCGCCATCGGTGTCCTGTGATCCTGGCTTGAGAACTTCCTTGACCAATGGCCGCCTTCTGTTTTGGTCCATGGGGTCTGTACAATTTTGTCGGCCCAGCGATTGCAGTAAAGCAGTTGGAATACTGCGCTCTTGTCGCCGAACATGACGTGAAACAATGCCTTGGCACTGACATTAAAATCGCGAGATATGCCTGCTTGCATGCCCTGAGGGGAGTAGACAACAGCCTGGTTTGGTAGCTTGAATTTTTGGATCTCCCTGCCAGTCCTTGCAGTCTCGCCGTAGAGGTTTCCATCGATCCGCAGATTTGCCTTTAGATTCCTCTCTCTTCGTCGCTGTGGTGTACTTGGATCGCCAGCAGGTGTATCTTCGGCGTCATATGCGACATCTTCCCAGCTTTCAACACTGGAGCTTCGCCGAGGCTCTTCTACCTCTAGCTTGATAAGTGTTTTCAACACTTCCTCGAGTGATGCCGGCTCTTCAGCATCCGCATTCCGCACAAGAAATTTGAGCCGACGTTGCAACAGCTTCAAAGGCTCCAAAAAGACTTTGATGGTGATGCGGCGGGCATCGTCTTGGCGATTGCCTTCCTTGAGATGCAGGTACAGAAAATCGCAGTCACGGCCAGGTGCGGCCGTGACCTCGCTGATAGAGCTCAGGCTCACGCCAGTGATCAAGACCAATCCTAAATGGTTCGAGAAGAAGTAAATGTCGTTCGTGGTGACGTACACACGACCTGGAAACTCTTGTTGCTCGTTGGGGTTCCATGTAGCACGAAACACGAGCACGACCTTGTCGCGCTTGTGGACATTGGGAAAGAGCATGCGGAATTGAGCGTTCTGTGCCTTGAGTGGGAGAGGGTAATAGTTGGGATACTCGTCGGTACCATCTTCTGTAGCCTGCTTCGTCGTTGAAAGGCTCGGTGTTCCAATGCTGAGATTTTTGCGATGGGAGGGTGAAGTGCTAAACTCTGTCAAAGGTTCCATCTGTTTTGGAGGCTCATTCATGCCGTCCATGATGATTGAATCGTCCTGCGAGATGGACATTGCGCGTGTTGGCGTGCTGCTGGGTTGTGGATTTGGTCTCCTCAGCTTCGCGTCGTCGCCGAGTCGATTGACATATCCCCAATTACTACTACCCCAGATGTTAGAGGTGATACCTGCTGGCATGCCTGAGCCGTCTGCCCGTCCAAGGCCGACGCCCCGTTCCCCATTAACGATCACTGCTGTAGCGCTGAGATTGGTGGCAGCCGGTGGATTGGCTAGCGTCGAGGGTGCGAGGCTACTCGTAGGAATCGTGAAATTGCGCCTTAAGCCGTCTGTGGTTGGTGGCGGAGGAGCGCCAGGCCCGACTGGCAGGATGTTGTGGCTTGCAGATATAAGACTTGCAATGCCACTGGGTGCTGGGGCTTGGTTGGGCTGCGATGTCGCCGTGGATCGTTTGTGAAGATCCAGCTTCTGGATGATGCGTGCTGCATGATCTCGGGTGCCTTCACGAATGCCATCACTGTCCTTTTCGAGGCTCATGACACGGCGAGCAGGGTTGATGTCGAAGCTGGCACGTGTGGCAAGCCCCGTGCCTTCACGCTCTGGCACAGAAAGACCAGCATCCTCACTTCCTTGCGGAACATGCCCTTCACCGACTTTGGCAGCAAATTCGGGGGCAACAGGCGGACTGATGGCAAAGGCTGCATCGACCCCTGGAATCTGAGATGACGCCTCGGTGCTTGCAGGGTCTTCAAGAGCCTTCCTTTTCGCGACCTCGAATGCGCTGATCCACTCGGTGAGTTCTTGTTGCGTCTCAGCCTGCAGGACGATGCTTTGATCTTTCGTCTTGACTTCGAAGCAGAACCTACGCTCCTCTTGGAATGCCGGCCTTACACTGCAGAGTAGCACACCAGTCTTCTCGCTTTCTTCTACACCACCTGACCTTGCACCTTGAATGAGCCAACCAAAGATGCCGTTCTTGACGAAGAACCATCTTCGAGACCAGATAGTTCTTGCTGGCTTGCCTGTGACCGTTCGAAGAAACAGCCATCCGTGTTTCTCTGACTTCTCCTGGCCAGTCTTCCCAGGTCCAGCGGCAGATGACGCCCCAGTCCCTAGGTAAGGAACTGTCGAAGCGGCGTAGTCCTCCAATTCGCGCGACGGCCTTTGTTTCTGTTCTGCACTCTCTTCGATCTGTCGTCTTGCTACGAGCAGCTCCCGCTTGAATGCTCGCTCAGAGTTCTCCATTTCTTTGCTCCACCCTTTTATACGATCCATCTCGCTGCTCCATTTCGAGAATGCAACCGAGCCAGCGTCTCTTGCAGAACGCATCTCTTTCCACTGATCTGTGAAAATCTTCACAATAAGCTTGTCCAGCGACGCTCGCAGCTGTGGTGCTTGGACGCAGAAATCCATGCTCGACTTCAAATATGCCTTTCGAGCCTCGTGGAGCTGGAATGCGTCCTCGCGTAGTGATGAAGCTTCCTTGCTCTTGCTTTGAGCGAGGTAACGATTGATGACGGTGTCGAAGTTTCTCTGGGTGGTGTCCATGGATCGTCTAGCATCTTTGAAAGTACGGAGCTCGTTGTTCAGAAACGACTTGATTGGATCGACAACTGCAGTGTCATATCGTTTGATGCCACGCAATGTGTTGTTCCAAAACTCCCTCGCACCCTCTCCATACCTTCGCATCGCCAAAAGAGTGTAGTCATGGTCCAAGACAGCCTCGCTAATCTGTGCTGGAGGCGTAGACTGCGACAAGAACGAGTTGACAGCGCTCTCTAGAGACGACACTTCTGCGACTAATTTCGACGCCGCCTTGACATATCCGTCCAGCCATCGCTCCACGGCATCGATGTTGTCGGCGAAGTGCAGGGCAGTGGCTCGGAAGGTGGGCGAATCGAGAGCAGCCTCTTTGATGCCCACGGGAATGAGGTTGAGCGCCGGGTCGACTGGCTGGACGGCAGCCGTGTTATCTGCCATGGCGGAGTGGTGGAAGGGGCATCTGCACACGAGTTTGAGCCAGATGAGTGTGATGTTTCGAGAGCCGTTTGGATGTTGATGTCGTCGGCAACATGCAGCTAAACACCGAGAACGCTAGTGAGCCGGGGCCATGTGCCTCAGGCAGCATTTCGGCTTGACTTCACTTCACTTCCTCCAACAAAATACACCAACCACACGGCACCTGGAATCGCGATGTCTAGTCATCAACTCGGCCGCTGGAAGTGTGTTCTATGCCACGAGGCATCAAATCTTACAACAAGGACGCTAGATCTGGATCAAGGCTCACCCGAGGCTGCAATCTCATGTCTTGCGCACCGAACATCTTCGAATGGAGCGCATCTGAAGCGAGAGGCACTTTACACTGCCGCATGGACAGTACATTGTGAAACGCGAGAGATGGAAGATTGACGTAAGCTTCCAACTCTTGCAGATAGAAAACGCTGTCTCTATCATAAAACTAAGAACATATGATAATCTGAGTGCGGAAGTAGGATGCAGGATCGAGATGAGGTAGTTGAAATGAGTGTCTCTGTATTAATCTCTCAGAGTGCCGCTCATGCGCCATGTGCCAGGTACTTGTGTCTGTTATCAGAGCCTTTGAAATGGCAGCCAGCTCTGCAGCCTCGTAAGGTTACTGTGGTCTCGTTCAGGACCAGCTCTTGGTGCATTCTGGTTGAGCACCTCAGGATGACAGGAGCCGATATAACGGATTGGCTCCGAGGAGCCAGTGACTGGTTTATAATCGTACAAAGGGACAGGAAACAATTGGGCCACTCACTGTTGACATTCTTGCCATCAGGTGCGTAACGTAGAATCTGGAGCCAATTGTCGGGGGCAACTCCACCGTCACAGTGCATGTGGTCTTGGCCTCCATCCTCGGTGCTGCTTCCGGTCCAGATATCGATCCAGATGCCATCGCATCCGCTGCAGATGTCTTCATGGCGTAGAGATGCTTGTTCGTGTAGGCATCCCAGATGATCTCACACTGGTCGTACGGACCATCCTCGGCGGCAGCAAATGTGACTAGGTCGTCCTACAATGTAATTAGATAGCGACTCGTACCTCAACATAGTGGACTCTTACGTATGGCCCACAGCTACCCGGGTTGTATCCTCTGCTGCAGTCGAAGCTAATGTCGGCTCCTGCAGGAGTGTTTCCGGCGTCTCGACAAGAGGTCAGCGACATGACATCATTGTGATGGCTGCAATGTGACATCAGCATCAGGACTGACGGGTTGGCTGGCCCTCGTGGTCAAGGCTACGAAGACTAGCCAACCCTGTCTCCTTTCAGACCCTCTATTTGTCGCTATACCCATTTGCTAGGGCTTAAGGCAGTGATTGTCGCGTGTGTGCGTGTGCATGTGTGTGTAGTAGCATGTTTTGCTGCGCTAACGCTTCGCTGATTACTGATCTAACTAAATGTTAACGAAACTTTATCAAAGGAGCGCCTGAGTGGAGGCAGAGCCAACCCGTTAGCTGCAACATAGTCTGACCAAATTGGTTAGCGTCACTTCACGTGTTTCTTGGCACTGCTCACCTGCTACATTAGGTTAGTCTATTCACTAGATCGAACGTGATTAGTTCGATGTCACAACGCCGATGGCCTTTGCTCCGCAACAACGATCGACTGCATATGCGGCGTGACCTCGTACTTTCAGGATGATGCAACCTCGTACATTCTTGTGGCCCTAAAGAACACATCAGGTAGAACGTGTCGAGTATATATATCGCGGCGAAATGGAGGTGTCCAAGACTGGAGTCATCAATTCCAACCCTTTTCTTGACATCCCTCAACATGCGAGCAACTACCGCCGCGCGCATTTTGGCATTCGCCTCCTTCTCCTATGATCCTGTCTGCGGCAGTCTACTTCTTCGTGATCTAAATCCCGAATGTGCTCCCGGCGGTAATTTCAATCTGAACCCATGGCAGCTACAGCTTCCGACTGGACCGCCCAACAATCCAACTCAGATTCCTCCGTCCCAGCTCGTGGGTTGCGATGGATATACGGACTCCCACTTCTTCACAGACGCCCAAGGTGATGGATCCATGGTAATGCAGGCTCCAGGGTCCAACTCAGGATGCACCAAGTTCGTAGAGAGCGCCCATTGCCGCACCGAATTCACCGAGATCACGGGAGACTGGGACCCATTCGCCAGCGTCAACCGAATGATGGTGCAGATGAAAGCGATCCGAGGCAGCAACATATGTGTGGGCCAGCTGTTCCAAGCGGGTGGCGCACCCAACAAGCCTTTGGCCGAAATCTATTACTACAGCGATGGCACGTTCCATGTTGGCAACCCGCAGACTCCTCCAGGAGGCAATCAAGTGTTGCAGACGCTCCAGGGCGTGAATGTGCCACATAACCAGATCTTCAAGATGGAGCTGCGATATGAAGAAGGCGTTGCCAGTATTAGCATCAATGACGGGGGTTTTATCAAACTAAATAAGAAGTTTGACCCGCCGAGAGCGTTTTTCAAGACGGGCAATTATAATCAGGCCGACGATGACGCCTCTGTCCATGTATATAGCTTGGACGTACAGCATGAAGCATGAGTACGACTCCCAAGACTCGCAGATAGCATATCCAAAGGACAGAGTCCCGCTGAAATGCTGTCTCATAAAATCTGCTTCGACTCGATGGTCCACGTATCATGTAAGCACTAATCTCTGTTGTTTACACTTTCAAAACTCAGTGTACGAGCCTCCAAGGCGTGTGACAGCATCTGACAAGGTCAGATTAAGACATTCTCTTTCTGCCATAGTCATGGGCCAACGTTTCGGATTACTCAAGGGGCGAGTTTTGTAGAAGAGCGCAAGATGGCGAGGCCATCTGCCAAGGGAGAGTGGCCAGAGAGTATTCGTACGCAACCTCGAACACCAAGGCCTGTTGATTGTATCATTTGGAAGTGGACGACGTAGTCGAGCGAAGCGTAAAGCTAAACACCAAGTGCGCTAGTGAGCTGTGGCCTGTGCGTTGCTCTTTGTATGCCTGAGGCTGCAACGGACATCATCCGCGAGCAGGGAGCTTCCAAGCTTGTCTTTTCACAACGAAGTCCACCAACGCCGCCTCTGCTTCCGTCTCCTCCCACCGCAGCCCGTCATGCTGCGAATCGCCGTTGCTCGGAGCGCGGGCCTCCAGCAAGGCGTCCGTCTGGGTCTGCGTCGCCAATGGCAGCCCGCGCAGATGCTCGTGGTACGCAGCCCGACCAAAACATTGAGGCCCTTTTTAATTGATTGTACAGAGAGGCTACGCCGACGAACGACCCACCGACAAGACAGTCTTGCCTGGCATTCAGACTGGTACTGTCGCTGGTGTTCCCCAAGCACCGATCGAGGCCACCGCAACCCATAATCCCACGCAGACCAACATGTCGCCCAACGAACCGCCCAAACCCCCGCCAACGCCGCCGACACCCGCCGAAGTCAAGTCAAACGCACCGGCTCCCTCTACAAACACTGGCAATCTTCCCCCAACAGGTACTGGCACTGCGAAGACCGGCCCATCCTCTGCGCCACCACCACCGCCAAAGAAGCGCCGCCGATTCCGATCCCTCTTCTTGACTCTGATACTACTTTCTGCGCTGGGGTACGCTGGCGGCGTTTACTATTCGCTTGTCAATGACAATTTCCACGACTTCTTCACCGAATACGTTCCATTCGGCGAGGATGCCGTAGCCTATTTTGAAGAGCGAGAATACCGTAGACGTTTCCCAGCACGCGAAATTCAAGGCAGGACATGGCCCCAGACTCGCGGCGAGAACAAGGTCACAATCGCACGTCAAAGCGGCGTCAATCCTCGTGTAGCGGATGAAAACGACAATGCGGGCGCGGACTTGGCCCAGAAGGGCAGACATACCAGCGCGGTGGAGGATAACAAGGCCAAGCCTGCAGAGTCGAAGAAGCCGGAACCAACGAAGGGAGAGAAGCCTGAGGTCACCCACAAACTGTTGCCCAAGAAGGATGAGAAACCAGTCATCGCCTCTGCAGAGCCTAAGCCAACTCCCCCGGCCGCATCTCTAGTGGACAACCAGAACATTGCGGAGGGACAAGAACGTGCTGTGCAAGAGCTGGTCAAGCTGGTCAACAACATCATCACTGCAGTCAATGCGTCGCCGGAGGCACCCAAATACGCCAACACCATTGCTTCTGCAAAGACCGACTTGGACAAGGTTATTGGCGAGATCAAGATTCTGCGGGATCAAACTGCTCAGGAAGCCGACACTCAGATCAAGAACGCGCATCTCGAATTCGATAATGCCGCAAAAGAGCTAGTGCGGCGGCTGGAAAGTGAAATGCGCGAACAAGAGACCAGATGGCGAGAAGAATATGAGCAGGAACGCGAGACGCTCAGCACGAGTTATCAGCAAAAGCTCTCTGCCGAACTTGATGCCGCAAAGAAGGTGTTGGAGCAAAAGAACCAGAACGCTCTGCTGGAGCAAGAGATCTCGCTTCAGAAGAAGTTCGTGGACAGTGTCAAGGCCAAAGTCGAGGAGGAGCGCAGTGGCCGTCTGGCCGAGCTTGACGAACTCTCCAGCAATGTTGAAGAGCTTGAGAAGCTTACCTCACAGTGGAACGAGGTCGTCGATACTACCCTGCAGACCCAGCACTTGCAAGTGGCTCTTGAGGCTCTACGAGCCAAGCTGCAAGAAACAGATCACCCAACGCCATTCATCAACGAGCTCGTTGCCCTTAAGGAGGTCAGCAAGAACGACGAAGTTGTCAGCGCTGCTATTGCTTCGATAAATCCTGCAGCCTACCAGCGAGGTGTCCCATCAGCTGCATCGCTCATCGACCGATTCAGGAGAGTGGCAACTGAAGTGCGAAAAGCCTCTCTTCTCCCTGAAGATGCCGGTGTTGCCAGTCATGCCGCAAGCGCTGTTCTTTCAAGGCTTATGTTCCAGAAGAAGAGCGATCGTGGACTGCCTGAGGGTGATGATGTCGAGGCTACGCTGGCGCGAACAGAAGTCTTGCTCGAGGAAGGAGACTTGGATGCTGCGGCGCGAGAGATGAACGGGCTCAAGGGCTGGGCCGGTGTGCTTTCGCGGGATTGGGTCACCGAATGCAGGAGGGTGCTGGAAGTCAGGCAAGCTGTTGATGTAAGTGGTCCTCTCTCTCTCTCTCTCTCTCTCTCTCTCGTTGTTCCTTCGCATCGCTAACTTTCTCGACCAGGTCATTGCAACCGAAGCCCGACTTAAAAGCTTGCTCGTGGATTAGAGGTCTTGTTCACCACAGCTTTCCCACGTCCTAACCTTTGTAGCATATCCATCCTAGTACCTCAAAGACTTGTGTATAGTCATAGAAGAAAGACAATCAAAGTTTCCTAAAAGCTTGCATTACACCGACTTCACTTCTTCAAGTACCAAGCCAAATCAGCATCCGGATCATACTCTCGCATCGTCCGTCCATTACCCATAAAGCGAAACCTGTTACGACTGCGGTACGTGATATTGAAGTCTTCTGGCCGGATGTGCTCGATCATATCGTGATAGCTGAGGACGCTCCCGGCCCAAACCGCCGTGACCCTCCCGTCCGTTCGATGATTCTTATACCACTGCCAAAAACCATATGTCAGTACAATCTCTCTCACACACGCACTCAGACGAGAAGTAAAAGACAAACGTCTCGAACTTACACTCTGACACCCTCCACTCCACGCCAACCTCTGCATAACCTCATCACTATAACTATTAAACTCCTCCAGCACCTCCCCCTTGACATCCACGCACTTGATATCCTCCTCGAGAAACTTCTGGATCCACTGGCAGATGTAATCGGCACTCCAACCTAATCCCGCCATTAGGCTTCCGTGGCCGACGGGCGCGTTGGGCCCGCTGAAGGTGAAGAAGTTGGGGAAGTTTGTCACGCAGAGGGAGAGGTAGGATTTGGGTTCGTGTTGGAAGAGGGTGGAGAGGGAGGTTTGGTGTCGGCCGAGGAGGGGGAAGGGTGGGCGGTGCGAGACGTCGAAGCCGGTTGCGCAGATTAGGGCGTCGAGGAGGTGGTGGGTGCCGTCTTTGGTGTGGAGGCCTGTGGAGGTGATGTGGGAGACGGGGTCGGTGACGAGGGACACGTTGGGCCGGGTGAATGATTCGAGGTAGCCGGCTGTCCAGCGGTGAAGTGTTAGCAGGTTGGTTTCGCACGGGGGTGTCAAATTAAGGGGATAATAATACGTACGTCCTGGTGTTGCTCGTCGGCACCCAACCTCATAGTCAGGTGTCAATTTTCTCGCCAACTCCTCGTTATTCCCCAGCTTCTCCTTCATCTGGTCGGCCGTGAACTTGCGCCCTGCTATCTGTGCATCCGAATCTTTCACAAACATATCAAAAGCACGATTGGATCCGGCCTGTATCTTCTTCCGATGAGCCTTCAACTCCTTGGGATCGTCTCGAAATCTCTGCTTCTCTTCTTCAGTGTAGTAATATTGCGTCTTGCCACCAATGATTCCGGCCCCGAGACCAGCGGTGATATACGTTGGATGGCGAATGAAGTTAGTTAAGTGTGCGGCCTTCTCAACGACCAGGGGGATGATCTGGATCGCAGAGCTGCCGTTTCCTATGACACCCAATCGTTTACCCGTTGAATCGAACGAACTATCCCAGGCAGCTGAGTGCATGAGATCACCCTTAAAGTCATGTAATCCAGGAATCGACGGCCAACGCCATTTGGACAAAAACCCTACGGCGGAAACGAATATGTCAACCGAATCTTCCACAACACCGCCTTTAGTCTCCATCTTGAGATCCCACTTCCCGCGATCTTCATCCCATTGCGCGTGTGAAACTCGATGTCCGCATTTCACGTCTCGATCAAGTTGATACTTGGCGACAGTCTTTTTGAAGTACTCCAAGATCTCGCCACCAGATGCGTAGAAGGCACTCCAGTTTGGATTAGGTTCGAAAGGAAACGTGTAAATATGAGCCGGGACATCGCAGGCCACTCCCGGATACGTATTCACAAGCCAGGTGCCGCCCATGTCCTCGTTGGCTTCGTAGATGACAAGTTCTGTGAGATCGCTCAGGGTGTCTTTCCATTCGTAGTAGAGTTTATAGGCGAGGTTCATGGCAGCGATTCCGGCTCCGATGCAGGCGATTCTTAGCTTCCTAGTTGGTGTTTTCAAGGGCTTCTTGTACATTGGGATCCAGGTGTCTGGTAGAGGCTCGCCATATCGTTCTGGGGGGTTGGGTCGTTCGCCGTTTGCTTCGTCTGGATTTCCGTTGAGGACTAAGGTTGGATCTCGCGACATCATCTGGTCAAAGTTGGACCATCAGCACTGTGATGCCAATGGGTCTTAGAGGGGCAGTAAATACCTCCTCTCTGGACTTTGGTGCTCCTCCCATATTCAGCGCCATGTTGGAGCTTGACCCGTCTATCAACTTAGATTGCGTCTCAATGCTCTTGTCCGGGGAAATTGCGTTGAGAAGTTTTGGAGAAGCCGAGAACGACGCAGTGTTGAAAGTAGGACATCAAAAGAATACTAAGATGCTTCAAACCTGTCTGCCGTATATCCGATTTACCTCTATGATGCGCGTGCTGAGGAGCTGCTGCGTGGTAGCCGAAGAGAGGGGTGGCATCTCCAATGGATTGTCATCAGTGGACTAGAGCGAGCATTACAATAGCATCGCTTATGGATCATCCCTTTGCAAGGGAGTCTGACGGGCGATAGAGCACTACCTGATGTGGCGAGTGCGAGCGAGCAACAAGGCGTGTCGTTGAAAGAAGGATGGGATGCGACTCGGAGCCACGACCACGGCCGTGGATTTGGTCTGTTGCTGTGGAGCCGGCTTCTTGCAGCAAAAACACTCGGCCCTTGCACAAGCACAAGTGACTCGAGACATCACTTCTCAATGTCGACCTCGCCGAAGCGCAAGCTCGATACCATAGCCGACGAACAACCTCTTAAGAAGACGAAGATGCACACGAATGGGCATACCGACGATGACGAAGAAATGGCCGAAGAGATCCCCTTCCAAAAGCCAACCCCCGATTCACAGATCAACCACGCCGCCGCGATAGCATACTGGTCAACCACACCCGCCACCGTCGATGGAGTACTCGGCGGATACCCGCAAGTCAGTCGCGTAGACCTCCAAGGCTCAGCGAACTTCCTCGCGAAACTGCGGCGCCAATCGAAGCACTTCCCACCCTCCAAGGGCAAATTGAGAACAGTTGCAGATTGCGGTGCGGGGATAGGCAGGATTACGAAGGGATTTTTGCAGAATGTGGCGGAGACGGTGGATATCGTGGAGCCGGTCACTTCGTTCACTGATCAGGTCAAGGACGAGCCTTGTGTTGGGAAGATCTACAACGTGGGGTTGGAGGAATGGAAGCCAGACAACGGCGTCGTATATGATGTCGTGTGGAATCAGTGGTGCGTTGGACAGCTCACCGATGCGCAATTGGTCGAGTACCTACGACGATTACCTGCGGTGGTGGAAGAAGGGGGTTGGATCGTGGTCAAGGAGAACCTGAGCAACAACTACGTGGGGGAAGATGTCTACGACGAAACCGATAGCAGCGTGACGAGGACGGACGACAAGTTTCGGAAGCTTTTCGAGGAAGCTGGATTGCGGATCGTCCTTACGGAGCTGCAGAAGGGGTTCCCAAAGTCGCTGTACCCAGTGAGGGCATATGCTTTGCAGCCGAAGTAGATGTCGAGATTCCAGGCGGATACAGACCTCAGAAGAGCTCAGGCTTAGCAGTCGGCCGAAGCTGCGGTCAATATGGACGTATTCGCAAGACTAAATGAGGAGGTGCACGGTTGTAAACCCACGTAGTCGAGACACCTTCATAGGTCGATGAGGACACATAAAAGATAAGAGGCGCTATCATTGAAGATGACTAGCATCGTGGCGATGACGGAGGAGCAGAAAGAACACCATGGCTCAAAATGCATGGTCATTAGCAGCGTCCGGACAATCGTGTGTTGTGCTCAATCCTGCCTTCACGGTTCCGCTTGTATGAGGACTTCATCTCTCCGATCAATACGAAACGACCGAGACCTGGATCGTAGACGGCTGATGAGTGACCGGTACGAACATTACACCTTGAGCGGCGTTAGAGACATCATACACAACATCTTCTCCACATGCACACAGGGTCATCTCGTCTACGCACCGAGTTCTCGGGACATTAACTTCCAGACCACAACACGCTCCATCAGACTTCATCGTCACGAAACCAGAGAAGGGCACCTATAGCAGACAGCATGGAGCCGTCCGGACGCTTGAGCGTCACCATCGCTACCATCATCCAACACATATGGAATGTAGTGAACGACATGGCGCACTTCTGTGGCAGTGGGGATATGCTGCAGTTCTCTATAGTCTCGTTTTCGACAGGCCATCGACTTCAAGATCATGCAAGAATACAAGACCTTGGGATTCGGAGAGCTGACCCAAGACATCAAAATCCTACATTCGACCATCTACTCGGACATGACAAGCGTTCGAGCTCTTCGCTATGGGCACGAAGTGGTCCCGGATCACAAGACGCGAGTGAAGCTTGTGCTGTTGCACGTGAGAAAAAATAGCCGCGTTAGCCTTGTTCCACGCTGGGCTATGCAGCATCTTCACATTGTCATGGCCAACCTGCAGAGATCTGGACCCGTCGTTGCTCTCACATTGATGTCTTCAGTCTGCAGCCGAGGACCCATGCCGAAAATCTCGAAAGTCGATGTCCTGACATGTCCACCAATCCTCGCGAGTAGCCTGTGCATTCCCAATGGAAAGGCCGCATTGCCCAATGTGCTGGGGCCGTGCCGACGTTGTTCATACGACAATACCCTGATATCTCGCTCGGCCATCCGCGTGACCGCAATATAGGACCGCTATCCTGAACCGCAATCGAAATCTTGGTCTCCTCCAGACTTGGTGAGACGAGTCGACAATTTCATGCATCCCACTTCGCACGGGACGACGAGGGTAGAGTAGCATGGCCTCGATCACCTCTCACGGAGCTGCCGTAGCATCCCTGCTCCAGCCAAGCTGCTGGCCAAGACAATACAACGACATGTTCCCAACACCCGCGTGGTGGCACGACAGCAAGCCCGCCGCAATGGTGCATGGAATCGCAGTCAGAACGGACGGCGCGAACGGAGATCGTGCAGAATACGGCAGCGCCCGAGGCGCCCTGTGTAGAGATGGCGAGTGCAGATGGAGAAATTCTCGAGCTGGCAAGTTCTTGGGAGCAGTCTTGGAGTCTTGGATCGCGTGGCACCAGCGAGGGTCTGCTCAGCGCCTTTGCCCAATCACGCGGGCCGCGCCTGCGACTTATTTTGTTATTTCCCTTCGACTTTGCACGGAATCGCTCGTTCGCGCGCAGGCCGATTTCGGGCATGCGAAAAGCGCCACGCTGAGAGGTACGAGTTCTGAGTTTTTGGGGTGGGTCCCATCCATCCATCCTGCCCGCGGCGACTGGTACAAAAAGTCATTCACCTCCCACCTGTGCTCTCAATCTGATAAGATAAGATCTTTCGCTAGCTTTCTTTGCTTTCGAAGCGCAGACCTCACCTCTCTTCTTTCTTTCGTCTGCTCACACATCGGTGTCGTCAAGATGTTCCTTTCTGGAGCTGGCGCTGAGCCAGAGCACGATCAAAAGACGTACAACCACGATGTGCACGAAGATTTCAACCCCGTCACGTCGGACACTGTGCTCAAGGACCAGGAAGGACATGCCATCAACTCGACCGGACAAGATGGTGTCAAGAAAGCTCAAGCAACTACCATTGTCTGGAGCCGTAACGCTCTGCTCGTGGTCTACGCCTTGTAAGTACTATGACATTTTCCAGATGCGCTTGCACTGATCCACCTTTCAGGATCTTCCTGATCTTCTTCATCAACTCCTTCCAGCAGCAGACCAGCAACAACCTGGTCGTGTACGTCACCTCAAGCTTCACGCAGGTGTACCTCATCCCCACGGTCGGCATCGTGTCCACGATTGTCGCGGGTGTCATCAAGTTGCCCGTCGCGAAGTTGATGGATATCTTCGGACGACCGCAAGGTTATGTCTTCATGCTGACATGTGCCGTTCTTGGTGAGTCAATGGAACTGATCCGCGATGATGAGGTTTGCTGACTCGATGGCTCCAGGATTGGTCCTGATGGCGGCGTGTAATAACATCACGACCTATGCCGCTGCTCAAGTCTTTTACTGGGTTGGCTTCAACGGGATTGGATACGTCCTTGATGTGTTCATTGCGGATACATCGTCTCTGCAGTGGCGAGCCCTGCTGTTTGCATTCACAACCTCTCCATACAGTAAGTGCACATGATACCGGCCAATCGCTCCTCTCAAAGTAGAAGGCATACCATTTATCTCACGGCGCTCCGAGTGACAATGCTCATGATCACAGCTCCGGTTGCTTGGACGGCGTAGAGCAACGGTGATGGAGATGCCGTCAATTTTGAGCCATTCAAACATCTGACTGACATCTTGGACAGTCGCGACGACGTTTGCCGGCCCTGCTGCTGCGCAGAGCTTCCTCAGGACGAGTGGATGGAGGTAAGGAGCTCAAAATTACTTCAGATCAAGCCTTGTCTGACATGAGAACAGATGGGGATACGGCGTCTATGCCATCCTCGTGCCAGTCATCTCCGCTCCATTCCTAGCAGTCTTCTGGTATAATCAACGCCTTGCACGAAAGCAGGGCATCTTGGTACCCGCGAGAGAGGCTTCTGGACGAACGTGGACGCAGAGCCTGGTCCACTACTTCATCGAGTTCGATTTCATCGGCATCCTCCTCATCTGCGCGGGATTCTCGCTCTTCCTCCTGCCGTTCTCGCTCGCGACGTCATCTGCTCAGCAATGGCGTTCTGGACACATCATCGCTATGCTTGCCGTTGGCGTCGTCTTGCTCATCGCCTTCGGGGTCTGGGAGAAATTCTTCGCCAAGAAGCCGTTCTTGCCATTCCACTACCTGACCGACCGGACTGTGCTCGGTTCATGTCTCCTGCCGATGACGACCTGGATCAGCTTCTACTGCTGGGATGGATATTTCAATCCATACCTCCAAACCGTGCACAACCTTAGCGTCACCAACGCCGGGTATGTGGCCAACATTTACAACCTTGGCTCCTGCTTCTGGGCTCTGATTGTAGGTGTTCTGATCCGCTACTCTGGACGGTTCAAGTGGATTGCCCTTGCTGCAGTCCCGTTTGAGATCCTCGGGACCGGGCTCATGATCCATTTTCGAGAGGCGTCCTACGGGATCGGCTACGTCGTCATGACACAGATCTTTATTGCATTTGCAGGTGGTACCCTCGTAATATGTCAAGAGATTGCGATAATGGCCGCCGTGGGACCAGCAAACATTGCTGTCGCTCTGGCTCTTCAAGGATTGTTTGCCTCCGTTGGGGGTGCCATCGGAAGTTCCATCTCAGGCGCCATCTGGACCAACACCTTCTACAAGTATCTAGTGGCCAACCTGCCACAAGAGACTGTAGCGAACGCGACCGTCATCTACTCTTCGATCACGAGCCAGCTGCTCTATCCACCAGGCGACCCAACACGCATCGTGATCGACGAGGGTTACGTTTATGCGCAACAGTACATGTGCATTGCTGGGACTGCGATTCTTTCGTTGTGCTTTATCTGGGTGTTGATGTGGAAGGACTATCAAGTGAAGGACTTCAAGGCGCCGCCGGGTGCGAAGGTCTTTTAAGAGGATCGAAAGGGGTTCATCAAAGAATGTCTAAAGCGACCACTTCGACCGTGATCGCGACATCATCTCAAGCGCGACTGAGGCCTCTGTAATAATTGAAACGAATCAACCAGTCACAGCTCAAAGAACTCATCATTTTGTTTCCTAGTTTGACAAATCGCCTATAGGGAGGATGCCATGCCCGCTAAGGGGGAATAAGTGTAAACGTCCTGCCAGTCGTGCGTCTTGGCGATGAGGACCGATAGCGAAACATACCATAGTTGATCTCTAAAAATCACAGTATGACTGTGCCCTCTCCGAACAGTTGTGTCTGTGTGTGTGTCGCTGCCTGACTTGGAAACGAATCCGCGATTCACATTTTCAAGAAAGCCTGGAATTCTCCACCATTTCCAGCTGTGAACGACATGCCAAGTCAAAGTTCATCTTCCTAGTTCTTACAAGTCGCGATAATCTTCATACAAAGACGGCTCGTAGCACGTCGCTAGCACGTGGCGACGGCAGCGAGATCTTGGTTGTTTGATCTCGGTGTTGGCAATAGAGTTTTGGACCAACCGCGGCTCGTAGGCGAAAAGCTTCCGTACGGCAAGGTGAGGCCTTCATCACGGGATTCCTGGCGACGGTCTACGAGGATGGACCTAGGCTGTGGATTTGGACAGTAAGCAGGCAGATTCGCTGGCCGTGGAGAGTCATCCCAACAGGTTGATTGATTCAGGAACCTTGAGGTTGGTGTTGCGTGGAGATGGAACTACGGGGCTGTCGAGTCGAAGCTATATACTTCTCGCAGTATAAGGCTGGGGGCGCCGAACCGTCGATAGTGGAGGAATATATCGTTCCAAGGCGTGACTCGAGGGTTCATGGCTGCCGTCCCGTCTTCAATGGCTGAGATCGCGCCCAAACGGTTGCAACTACCGCGATGGCGTGTGCTTGGAAGGAAGATTTCATTTTATAGCCAGGGAGAGGCCTTAGAGAGAGGAGGTCGTCGACTCACGCTGCTCAAGAGATCCTTGCGCAGCAAATCATTCAATGGATTTGAGGCGTAGGCCGTTGACCGCGTATCCTGGTCGCTTCATCTCCTGACCTGGACCTTCAGACCAGGGCAGGTCGGAAGATAAAACTCATGTCGACGACACTCCACCTCCACGGCTGGAAGACGACTTCCTGCGTCCCCGGAGAATTCAAATATATTGATGCGACGTCCGCGGCGTTTGTACTGGGCAGCATGGAGTCGGGGGAAGAGTACAATTCCAACCACGAGGACGAGTTTTACGACGCGGAAGCTGGCAACGTCGCCGAATCTCCAGCAGCTGGCGAACTAGTCGCTGCCACCTGCGGCCCTACCACCGGACGGCCTTCATTGGCTGCCAGCGAACAGCCGCATGCGCAGCTCCGTCATTCGACGACGCGTGAGAGGAGCTCATCGCGATCATCATCTCTACGCAGCAGCGCCGCCGCCGAGCTGCGCAAGAAGCTCCACGACGAAGAGGCCAGGCGCGAACTGCCCAATCTCCCACCCATCCCTCCCCAGTATCTCCAGCAGCAGCAGCCGCACAAGAGGGCCCGGCCGGCGTCGGTCGCATTATTTCCTCCTGCAGCAGCTCGAGCAGAGCCTCCTGCTTTGCGCAGAGCCGCCAGTGCTGCGGGCGCGAGGGATAGACCAGCGCCAAAACCACTTAATACTCACCACCCCGGCACCCGTTGCAATGCGATAGCCCTCGAGGCGAACGACGCCCAACCGAAGCCGCAAGGGATACCGGGGACTCACAATTCGCGCGAACCAGTCCAGCTGCCGGCTATTTCGCGGAGGGCTAGAGCAAAGACGGTGCACGCCAGCGCAACACCCTCGTCCGAAACAACAACACCCCTAACATTGCTAGGCACCGCCGCACGCGACAGAATGGATTTCTACGAGTCGCACCGCTCTCCTGCGCACACCCACGCCAAGCGCCGCTCTCTGCCCCCCGACGTCGACATTTACCACCGCCGCCCGAGTACGAGCGGTAACATCTACACGCGCCCCTCGTCACGACTCAATACCAACCGATCGGCGGATCTGCAGCGACATATGGATCAGTACAAAACCTCCACGAGTCGCCCGTCTTATCAGCCAGGCGACGCCGCCTCCGTGTCGGGACATTCGAGTTCTGGACGCGCCCGTCGCTACTCAGTCGTCCCTGATCGCTCGCCCCTGTCGCCGACGCGTCTTCGCGAACGCTTACACTCTCCAGAGGTGCCTCAGTACGGGCGCCGACGTCCCTCATTTGGCGCGCCCATGTCCAACTCCACGAACAACCAATTGGCCACCTTGGAATCGCCTGAAGAGTCACCAGCGGAGGAATCTGAACCCAAGCTGAGCGAATCGACGTCTGCAGAGTCGCAACAAGAGGATAACGTGTGGGACGAGCTGGACGAGCTCAAGATGCGTATAAAGGAATTGGAAATGAAGGACAAGGTGCCGACCGTTTCGAGTGCCGCCGCATCTGGAGACTCGAGCGACCGACCGCGCACTGCGACAACTGCCCCTACGACTATTGATTCCTCACCAAAGCACGAGCGCAAGCGGGAGATAGAAAGGAAGAAGGCGACTCCCACTCCACCACTAGAGACCGCATCAGGCGCGAACGCCTTGAGCAACATTCATCCACCCTTACATACTGCCCTGGCCAAAGCTGAAACTTTATTGAACGCATCTCTCTACCGGACTTTGGAAGCTGCCTCTAATGATGCGCTTCAACTGGCGGCGGTCACTGGCAGTGCTGGTCCTCAGGGTACCAACTTCTCGGCTGCTTCAATCATCAACGGCTTGAGCGTGTCTGATCGGCATGTCAGGCGCAAAGTTGACAGCATGTGTCGCAATCTAACAGAGCTATGCATCGCATTGTGCGAAGGCAAACATGAGGCAACTGAGATTGTGTCGTCCCCTACTTCCATGGAAACAGCAAGACAGGAGTCGCCGACGTTCAGGTTTTCAGAAAACCATGCACCTTCGCGTCAAGCAAGCAATGCTCGACCCATGAGCCGACTGGACGCCAGGAGAAGCAGCATTTTAGGGGGCAACTCGTTGGTACCGTACGAAAGCATCAGTCCTCGCGGCAGTGTTGGCGACATGTCTGTTACCGAACAAGAACCCTCATCAACGAAATCGAATCCACCCCAACTACGTCGCGTCAGTCGAGCACCGAGTGGGTTGCGCAGTCGCATTCAACGTCAGGATGACAGTGGCGACGAAGCGACGAACTTGCGACCCCCTTCGCGTGCCATGACTGATATCGGCGCACTGCGACCCCGGTCGAGACTCACGAATGAAAACAGATCCCCAGGTGCGCAGCGAACCCCCAGCTTGCGCGAAATTCTGGCCTCTAAACGAAACAACGACGCTGCATTTGAGGGGAACCGTGAAACGCCCAGGATCTCTTCGATTGGTTCTGAACACAGACGCAGGCGTCTGTTTGATCAGCAATCGACGCCTCCCGTAGTGGAGGAAGAGGACGGTCCAGACGATTATCACACCCCTTCACAACCACGTCGACGCGTTACGTCGATGGGTGGACAATTCAATTCTCGCCGGTCTATTGGCGACATTCCTGGACGAACATCAAGCCTCCACCAGCGACGCGACGTTATAACGGAATAGCCTTCCATTGATTCACTGCTCGACTATTCGAACGACACCATCACGGCACTTACGAAGGTACACTTCTGATTAGCATTGTCAGCATTCATGATAATGAGAAGGCACTTTTGGGATTGTGATTTGCGAGCGAGCAACATGTATTATGGTTGTATGACTTATGGATGGTGCGTTACTTTGAGCGCACAGATTTTGCGTAGGATACCCAAACTTTGCAGCGTTGAACGACCGTTCTGAGCATTATTTCACCCGACTTCGTATGAGTTTCTTTCAATCTGCCTCAATTCATCGTCGTGGAAGAGAGGAAGTGCAGACGCAACTAACCTGCTAACAAGGCAGCCAGAAAAGCAATTACCAACAAAGCGTCATCTCACAGCAACACCAGAATCCAAATACCCAATGCGGTCATTGCGCTCGGCACACGTGGCCCAGTCGCCCACCAGCCTGATGAACGCAGAAACTCGATTGACTTCGTCATGCAGTCTCCATGATGCCAAGCGGGAAACACCTCATCGAGCTTGTTGGAGCTCTGTCAGAGGATGCAAGTGACTGCGCCACACCAAGTCCAGAAATCTTGGAGGCGAGGTGGGATCTGCGTGCAGGGGTCGACCGGGTTGGCTGAGGTGCAGTCGCTGTCTCCTCCAGGTGACGTAGGTTTCTCTGCCGCAAGCATGTGGGTGGGCAGCATGATGGAAGCTGGGCTGGGCTGGAACAGCTGCTGCTTGACGCGTTGTGTCTCTGTGATGAGTAGTAGGGGACGGGTTAGTGGTGTGGAGGATTGGGTGAGGAGATAAGTACCTTTTTCTTTGCTCTTGTGTCTTGTTGTTTCATTGCCTTTGCTCTCGTCACGTCACACATTTCTATACCAGACATCCTACTGTAACCAGCAAATCACCACCCCAATCACAACAACAACAAACACATCCAGCAACGAACCATGGCCGACCAACTCAAGCAAGCCGGCTCCAAAGCCCAACAGACCGCCTCCGAAGGCACCTCCAAATGGGACGCCATGAGCGAAGAGCAAAAGAAGAAGACCTTCGACGCCCTCCCCGAAGACCAGAAGAAAGGCAAGACCTACATGGAGTGGCTCTCCGAGGGCTACCAGCACCAGAAGGAGAACTGGATGCCGTGGATCGAGGATATGTATTTGAAGTGGTTCACGAATGATAACAAGACGAGTTATGCGACGAAGAGTGAGTCTTTCGTTAAACACCTTCCATGAATACACTACGATACATATGTGTGTGTGTATAGATGAGCAGTGCTAATGTATTTGTATGATTAAATAGGCACCCTCGACAAATCCAAAGTCACCGGCATCGAACAAGTCGACACTCTGCAAGACGGCGTCAACAACCTCGTCGCGGGACAAGTCGGCAAAGGCGGGCTCTTCCAACCCGTCGGCGACATGGTGAGCAAGGAGGGCGTCAACCGCGCCGAGCGAGGCGGCAAGGATACCGATGGGAGCTACGGCGGGCAGGCGGCTGCGGCGGTGGATCCTGTGGCCAAGAATGCGCAGAGTGCGGGCAGTTCGATTTGGTCCGGCGCGCAGAGTGCTGGCGGGTATGTTGGGGGGATGTTTGGTGGGGGGAGTAAGGAGGGGGAGCAGAAGAAGTAGACTGATAGCAAATGGTCGAGGGCATGTGATAATGATGAGTATATGAGGTGGGATTTTGGCGTTGATTTAGTAGTTGTAACCTTTGTCGATTGTTATTACCGATAGTGTAGATTGTACGTATCACGAGCTTCTGTTGCGAGTCATGGTCTTCTGGTCTGCTTTGTTGGTTGTGCATGTGAAGGCGAAAGTGAATCCACCGTGGCACATCTCGTGAGCCACGAGCTCTGGAAAGCTTTTCGACACCGCACCTCCAACGCGACCATCACATGAAAGTTGAAAAGTGAGTCAGAAGAAAAGAGAGCAAGCCTTATGTATTCACCCGAGTAGTAAGAGCGTCACTGCCTTTATCTACGGGAAAATCTCGCTGTCAAACATCATACCTTCCATCCAGAAACAGACATTTCCAACAGCACGACTTCAACAATCCATCATCAACCACCCCAAGACCCAAAGACTCAGAACAACTACAAGCACAACAGCCCCATCCAAACCCCAAAACCAAACCACACCCACCAGCACCATGCCCGGCCGCGGTGGTGGTGGTCGAGGAGGAAATCGAGGAGGTGGCCCCCTCCCCCGCCCCGTACAAGTCTCCAAAAAAATCTCCTGGCTCCTCCGGCACGGCGCCGAAAAAGAAGGCCTCACGCTGGGACCCGGCGGCTACATCAATGTGTCCGAAGTCCTCGCCAACCGCAACCTCAAATCGCTCAAAGTGACTTTCGACGAACTGCGCCAGATCGTCGAGGAGAATGATAAGCAACGGTTCACGATGGTGGCTGTAGAACAAGGGGAGGGACAGACACCCCTCCCATCGAATGACCCGAAAGATTACCTGATCCGCGCGAATCAGGGGCATAGTCTGAAAGTCGAAGAGGAAGGGTTGTTGCAACCCATCACCGAGGAGAATCTCCCCGCGACGGTCGTCCACGGCACGACGCACTCCGCCTGGCCGCTCATCGTCTCCTCGGGAGGACTGAAACCCATGGGTCGAAACCACGTCCACTTCGCCTCCGGCCTACCCGCCGGTTTCACTTCCCTCGTCGACTCTTCCTCCTCCACCAGCAGCAGCAGTACCAATACCACCAACGCAAACGAAGTCTCCGCGCCAGTGATATCCGGGATGCGGAAATCGTCGACCGTGCTGGTTTTCTTGGATGTGGTGCGGGCGATGCAGGCGGGGATTAAGTTCTGGGTGAGTGATAATGGGGTTGTCTTGACCGAGGGGAATGAGGAGGGGGTTGTGCCGTTGGAGTTTTTCCGGAGGGTGGAGGATCTCACGGGGGAGGGCGTTTTGGTTGAGGAGGGGAGGGTTGTGAAGGAGGCGCCGGGGACGTGGAATAAAGGTGGTGGGAGGAGTTGAGTGGAGAGGGAAGGGTGCTCTTACATGAGATACGAGTGCTCGCAGTTGTGCTGTGAAGGTCTCGTTGGATGGCACAGGAAGGAGAAAGGCAACGAGAACACCCAAGATCAGGCTGGCCACGATCTGTGGTTGGATATTCTGTCCAACAATACCACCAGAATATAACTCCGCGTCGGACATGCAGTACGGGCTGCAAATTTCCCTGGACGAACGATGACAAAGAGAACTTTCAAAGACACGACCTCATTGATCGTCATGTAATTTCTGGCTAGTTTCATGCCGTATCAGACCTATGCTAGTCGCTGAAGATTCAATGCATACAAAGGTATCACAACGCTCGCCTTGTCCGTTCCCGCTTCCCATCAAGACTACGTCGGCTCAGACCAGTCGACCTGCTGAGTGACGGGCGCAGAACCACCTTTGGCATATGAAAGCTTCAAACGTAACCGGAGTCTGGCTGGAGGTGGCTGTATCCAAGTTAGCATAATCATACGAAAAGCAGGTCGAGAATTTTGAACTTACCCCTGAAACACTTGTAATGCGCATTTGCTGCGTCGCTTCTTGTCCTCCCTCCAAGTCAGACGAACTGATCGCCTGCAATTGTAGCTTTTGCGTCTTTGGAACGGCAGCTTGCAGGTTGACGGAGCTGAACGACTCGAAGTTGCTGGTGTTCCTGAACTTGGCGTTGACCTGAACGGCCTGAGCATTCCGCTGTAGGCTGAAGGTGACGTGCAGATCGTCCTTGTTGTAGGCGGTGTGTGCTTGTGCTGCTGGAGGCGGAGAACCCCCAAATCCGCCAAGGATGTCGTTGGAGGCTGCTGATGATTGTTGCGGCGACTGTGCTGCAGGCGATTGACCGGACGGCTGGGAACCAAACAAGTCCATGATGGAATCCATGTTGCTCTGCGGTTTCGTCTGGCCATTCATGCCACTGTAACTTGTCTGTTGCACCGGTGACGAGACTGTATCGTTACCACCAAGAATTTCGGCCAGGAGATCGGCGTTGTTGTTCTGTGATCCGTTGATCGTTGTGCTCGTGTCTGTCGTAGACATCCCGGAGTCTCCACCCATGAGATCGAGCAGCATATCTTGCTCTGTGATTTGGCTTGGCTTCTTCTTGGCAGGCAATTTGCTGTGTCTTTTCTTTGTCGCTTCACCAAGCACCCGCTGTTCTTCTCGAATCTCTGGTGGCGGCATATGCTCCAGTACACCCTGTCGGACTGTGTCGTAGCCAAATAGGTTCCCGTACTCTACGGCTCGTTGTTGAATTTCCACGTCGAGATCTGCCTGTCGGCTGAGTAGCAGTCTTCTAAGTCGGTCAACTTGTGCTGGCTCCCGAAGTCGTGTAGTAAGCTTCATGGCGGCTGTGATGATATATTCAGTAACGCTCTGGCCGGAGTAGCTCGAGTTGAGGATGGTGGTGAACAGGTCTACAATTTCACTTTCTTTCACCTCCTTGACGAGCTCCTCCTCTTCGTAAGAGCCCCCTTGAAGCAGAGCGTCGCCGTACTCTCCAATGACCCAGGCGCCAGCAAGGTTCAGACCTTCTTGGCTGATGTCGTCTTTGAGCGCAGCATAGAGCTTTTGAGCGCAGTATGTCTGCAGCTCTGGCGTGGTTGCAATCAGTCGCACGAATGAAGACAGAATCTGTTCTTTCACGTAGTTTCCAGCCAGCTTGAGCACCCGGAGCATAGTGTCGACGTGCCACCTTTTGTTAGGCGCAAAACGATCTGCTGCAACGCCGATCTGACTGGTCATGACCGGCTTGAACTCGTTGTCTGCCACTTCGAGGAAAGCGAGTAGTTCTCGAATCAGGACGCGGATGTTCGACTCATTGATCAAAGTAAAGCTGAGATCCAGTGCTCGTCTCCGTATGCTGATGTCAGGGTCGCGCAAGCAGTCCAAGATGGTGTTTCGATGCCGCTGCACTGCATTCGGTTCGATAGCCACTACCTTGATCAAAGTGTTAAGCGCCACGTAGCGGATGTTGTTGTCTCGGTTGGAAAGGAACTTGCCCAAGATGTTGACACCCAAGACACGAAGTCCAGAGTCAGCCTCGATATCCAAGATGGTGAGCACAGCCTCGTAAAGGATGGAGTTGCCCACATTCTTCGAGGACTCAGTGTTGGTGGCCACCTGGGCGAGAATATCGTTGATCTGTTCGCTCGTCTGCGGATCTCCCCTGCCCAGCACTCGGAGAAGTCGCAAGATCTTGACCTGCAAAAAAGGATCTGTTATACCAGTGACATCATGTTCTGGTGCGTAGCCGGACTGGGACAAGGCTTTAAGAACCTTGACCAGGCTTCCAGTAAGCGGTCTGAACATCTCGACAACGCCCTGTTCTCCGCCTTCTTCCTCATCAGCCTCACACATGCTGACGACAAGTGTCAAACCGCTCAGAAGTACGCCGTGATTCCTATCATTCAGTAGCAGCTTCGCTTTATCCACAAAATGCTCTTGCAGGTCCGGAACTTTTCGACATATTCGCATGGCGCAGAGGGCGGCTTTTCTTCGAATGTACGGGTTGGAGGAGGAGAGGATCGTCTCGACTTCTGGGAAGAGGTCTCGAGACATCTCGATCGAGGCGATGTTGCCGAGGGTACATAGTGCAAGGCCGACAATATACTGGTTGCTGTGGTTGAGGTCGCTGTCCTGTGTTAGCCGGGCTATCAGGGGAGATTCGTCTTTCCTACTTCTTCAAGGAGTTGGTGACCAATGTCAGAACTTCTTGATTCTCGTCCAAAAGCAGCATCGTCCCCAGATATCCCAACCGCTTGTCGGCAAAGCGAGGGGAGGCCAGCAGCTTCAGACATTCGATCTGTCCAAAGTGCGTGCGCTCACCCAGGGTGAAGAGATATAGCAGCTTTGCGACATTGTTGCGCCTAGTATAGCATGAGCACACATATCCCACCTGAACATGCTCCTTTCATTGTCATACCGCAAGTCGGAGTTATGGCTCTCTTCCCTAAAGCTGGCTCTGATGGCCGCGCTCTCCTTCTGCACTACAGCTCTTTCGTCGGCGATGGTCTTGGCGGCGCGCACATTGCGGATGAATTGTTTGACTGGAGACAGGTAGATTAGCAGCGGTTCACATGTTGCCGTAGGCGTCCATTGTAGGCGTACGGGAACTCATTGCGGCGGTCACTGGGACCCCAATTTGAGATTGAAAAGAGATCCGGTCAAGGCCGTGATATTCCCATCGCGAGGCAGGTCGTTCAGAGGGTGCAGAGGTGTTTGTAAGTTGTTCCAGGCGCGGGCGACAGTTGTTTGAAGTCTTGGCCCAGCGAGGTACTGATGACCCTTGTGCTGAGGGTGTCTCATGGTGCAGACTCAAAGCAGCCTAGCGTGAGCTGCTGAGACTGAACTTCGAGTTCGACGTCCACCCAACTTCCTTCTCTCGACCGCTCTGATTTCCAATCTGAGCAATGATGAGGGCCGCGAATTCGGACATGCACAAGAATCTATACGCGCAAACGGCCCCGTTGCCGAAGTAGCCTGTGTGCTCCTGCAGTCTCTGAGCCTTGAGTCCATCCACCCCTCCTTCAAGGCGTATACTCGCGTTCCCGGAGCGAGCACTCTCATTGTCTTCAGATATGTGAGAGCCTGCAGCAGAGGCACCATTGCCATCCTTTCAAAAATGGCGAAAGCGACTACGTGCGTAAAACATACTCTTTGGGCTAGCTAAACGATAGCAAAAACCATCTTTGCCAACATTGGTAAAAGGGAACAGGCTGTGCCCTAAAGCCGCGTGGGAGCTGAGGATATTGAAACAGAGGTGGGGATCCTACGGGTTGATAGGATATATATTTGTACATCAGTCCTGGCTCTCCTAAAAATCTTGAAGGATTAACTTTCTTTGTTCTCAAACTCTTTGGCTTTCTGCACTCCCTGGCTCCGGTCGACGAAGCTGAACATTCCGCTGTCATGTCTACGAATACAAATCCATTGACGTTTGCGATAGTTCCTGGAGCATGGCAAGTCACCAAAACCCCATTTCCCAGGAAGAAAGCATCCTGACAACACCTCAAGGCATAAACAAATGCACGTCCAACCAACCCTCGACGTCCTCAAAACCCGCGGCCACAACGCCATCAGCATCGACCTCCTCGCCATCGACACCTCCAAGCCCCGCCCAACCTGGGAACAAGAAGTCCTCCACATCACCAACAGCGTCCTCTCCCAACTAACCTCCGGCCGCGACGTCGTCCTCGTCCTACACTCCTACGCCGGCCTCCCCGGCTGCGAAGCCCTCAACCGCATAGTCCAAGCCGGCGCCCTCCAACCCACCGCGGAACGAAAAGGCCGTCTCCTTAAAGCCATCTTCTTCTACGCGCACCACGCCCCGACAGGGCTCGTGATGGACGTCAAAGCCTTCGTCGGCCCCCAAAACCCCGCCTTCTCCATTGACGAAAGCACCGATCTCGCATATCACGACCAGCCCTACGAACTCTTCTTCAACGACATCCCGACCAAAGAAGAAGCGAAACCCTACCTGGACGAGATCAAGCCCATGTGGTACATCCCCGGGGGCGGGGCGATCGCGTCCGACGATTGGCAGCAGGCGCCGAGGAGTATCGTGGCGTCTTCGAAGGATAAGGCTTTGCTGCCGGAGATTTTGAACCAGATGTGGGGTGGGCACCAAGAGGAGATTGTGTGGACTGAGACGGCGCATACGCCTTTTATGACGCAGCCGGAGGAGATTGCTGATTTGTGGATTGATTTGGCTAGCAAACCGTCTGGCGAGGCTTGAACACGCTCTCGTTGGGGAGTGAAATAGACAGGCGAAGCCTCTAGGGATGGAGAGTCACAGCGCCCTCTGGAGTAGACAAGGACGGAAAGCTGAGTGCTTTCACCATCGAAACATAAGTGAAATAGAAAAGTAGAGAAAGTTTTTTCTCTAATCAACTTCGCCATTTCATCACTCTATACCCAAGCGTGCAGGACTCTATCCCAACCATCAATCATTGACACTCCATAAGAGCATCCAAATCCACCCGCTTGTAATAGGAAATATGTCCGAAGCCCTGCCAGAACTGGGCCAGTGTGTCGTGAGACACCATGATGAGTTGTGACGGGGTGTACTGATCTGTGTAAATGCATTAGTCTCTGTCTGGATCGAAAGGCAATAGATGTCTGCACTCACCATGAGTAAACCCCCTCCCAGCAATATGGCCCGCACTACGAACCACTCGTGCGCCCCTAAACAGCTCTTCGTCCGCAATCCGCACGAAGCCTCCGTGTCCGATATCAGGCGCAATGAACGTGTACTCCCCGCGGGGAACATTCGGATCACCTGTCAACTTGATCGCCTCGAGACGTCCTGTGGGGACATCATCATAGTCCTGCGTATCGCCGACGATGGTATCGACAGGTGGACGCCTGAAGCCATCAAGCCGTGGTCCAGGGGCTTCGAATGTGTCGACGTCTTCGGGGGAGTGGGATTCGTCGTCGGTGTCCATGTGCTCGACGGCGCTGACGAAACTGGCGTTGCTGCTGTCGCTGTCTCTGCGGTTGCCCCTGAACCAACGGCGGAGCCAGTTTGTGCCTCGTGGGAGGGGGCTCTCGTCCCTGGCATCGGGCTGTGTGATGAGGAGGAATTCGGCTCCATGCCCTGAGTAATCGCCGCACCAGATGCCTTGCCATGGTTTTTGTGGTGTTGGAATGTAGCACGACTCCGGGAGAGTGGCATATGTCGTGATGTCCTCTGGCATCCGTATTGTCATGCCTCCTCCAACGGTCGATTCCATTCCTGGAGCGAAGTATGGCATGTTAATACCCAGAGTAGCCGACATGCCGCCTCCTGAGCCGAAGATGAAGTTCGGATTCGTGCGGCGGCCAGTATATTCAACCCATCTTCTCAGCCTGAAATTATTGTGACTGACCTCTGACAGCCGCGTGGGGCGGTGACCAACAGAGTTGTACCCATCTTGACTTACATTTCTCGTCCGACTAGGCGCAGGGATTCTCAGGGGCGGCCAGACATACGTACTGCCGGTAATGGCACTCGACGGCAGAGCTCGACATAGCATGAGCGAGCTGTAAAGGCCAGACTCGGCAACCGTCCCCATCAGCGTTTCCTTACTGTAAGTCGAATGAGCTGCATATGCTCGATCAGCTGGCTGATCGTTCGGCGGGTCTGCGTCCGAGCTGTCGATGTCGAGCTTCACGGCTGGTCGATTGGTGTCCAGAGAGATCCGAGGCTCAAAGCTGTGGACTATAACGATTGGGTCTTTCTCCCATAACGACGCCTTTGGAACACCTCTCGTGGCAACTACGGTGTTGCCTTCGATGGAGCCTGTGCTCTCGTTGTAGCGAGCAAGCAACAATTTGCCACCTGGCTCCGAATCGCCAATCCAAATCCGATGCTTGACGAGAAACCAGTGGAGATGATGTGCCACGTAGAGGTCGCGGAACGATTTGGTCGGCCCTGGTGTTGGTATTGGTGTCGGAAGTGATCGGTTGACAATAGGTTGCCATAGGAGGTCATCGTAGCTCTGGATTTGGAGGTGGCGACATGTCTGCGCGGCTTGGGCGAGATCGTGAGGTTCCACGTAAGAGAGAATGTGCTGAATCAACTCGGTTGGCAATTGTAGAAGTGGCGAATCGTTCGGATCAGAGGCCATTCTCTGGGCTTGTTGTGGTGATGGGATAGCATCAACAGGAGTCGTGTCCATTTTATTCGAATAGTCCCGTGTTCCAGATGCCAGAATTCGCCGATGATGAATGGAATGATGAGAGTCAGCAGCCAGCCGTGCTGAGGTATTGTTGAATGCACGCCCTAGGCCCCGTGACTCCTTGTGTCTTCATTCGGCACTGCTCTTTGCCAGGTCGGTTTTAGTGTAGGCAAAGTAGAGTTTGCAGTATGGGTGTTTGAAAGACTCAAAGAGGAAGGTCAAGAAGTGGAAGTCTCAAGCATGCCACGCCGTGGGAACTCTCTCCACCAGCCAAGGCACGGACTGAGCTTCAACATGCGATGTTCGGAACGCCTTCGTTTCTTTGCAACACGGGAAGTCTCTCACTCACCTCTTCTTCTGCTTGTGAAAGATGTTGGTTTCACGTGGGTTATTTCAACCTTTCAACCTTTCATTCTCACCATCTGTCCCCTTCGTACGTGGAGTTGGGCCAACATGACGTTAACGAATCATCATCATCAATGTTCGGCAGTGCGGGACCACTCCCTTCTCTCGACATCCTTCAGCACGCGATATTACGATTACCTCGAGCAGTAGTCGTGAAGATAAAGCTATCTGACCTCTCGTCTCTTCCGTTCGGTAGATGTCCACGGTAACACAAGACGACCGGATCTTTCGAGAGCTCAGACATGCTTTTCAGCAGCTATCCTACTCTCCTATCGTGTGCCTATCGCTATCAATAATTTTGAAGCAAAAAAGGTCACTCCCTGCCAGCTTCCAGAGCAGACCGAAGAAGCCGCGTAAGGTCGCACCATATGGCGACGAGGCTTTGGTATCACAGCATTCAAACGCCAAGTGCATAACGCAAGCATCACCAAGCAACAGCAACAACAGTAAGCCACCCCATATTTTCGCAATATTGACAACCCAAAATACCACCCAGTGCACTGCTTCGTGATGAACGCCCACTTTATCCGCCCACGCGCCCCAGTCATACGCCATGAGACGGAGTATTTCACCCAAGTCTGAATGCCCCGCCCCTATCAAAACCCCCGCCCGTAATACATATCACCATTCGACTCGTGGTCCCCATTAGAAGTTACATCGTTTCAATAGAAGAATTAAGATGCAGGAGCAGGACTCGCGCTGCCAACAGCGCTTGCTGAACTTTCGGTCGATGCAGCTGAGTTGCCCTGCTCGTCCAGCTTCTTCTTCATTTCTTCGTGTTCTTTCTTGATCATGAGCAGCAACGCGTTCTCCTTCTGCAATTTCCGGATGTATTCGTTGGCAGATTCGACTGTAGCGGCCTTGCTGCTATTGCTCTTGACTTGGGCATCTTCCTTGGATTCCTTGTCGCCATCTATCATGGCTTCTGGACTGCCGTCACTGTTTGACTCCTTCTTGGTTGCGGTCTTTGGCAGGAGAGCTTGCATCTCCTTGAGCGCTTCGTTGATACGATTTCGCCGTCCTTGCTCAGCAACCTTGTGGGATGTCCGTTTTGAGGTCAATCCAGTTGAAAGAGAGTCGGGGTAGTTGACGCCGGGAAGATGGTTACCCTCGAGTAGGTTCTGGTAGTTTGATTTGGAAGCAAGTAGAAGAGCGTGAGTAGGAGAGTGGAGACTCGCTGGGACTGGAATCAGTGAACGTGAAGGGGAGAATGATCTAATATTGAACATGCACTTACCACCTTCTGGGAGCAATGGCTTGATGCTGGGACTGATCCGTGGTCGAAGAGCTGGTGAGACAAGAGCGGAGCCAGTGCCACTCATACTCCCCCTCTTTTTGTTGGGTTTGCCGCCCTTAGGGTCTTGCTTTCGGTCCTTGAGAAGTGCACCTGGCGTAGACGCCGTCATTGGAGATCCCATTACCGAGGGACTCGCCATGCTCGAGGATGGCCTCGCCGAGGATGGCGTACTTGATGGGCCCAGCTTTGGAGTCTTGCGTGCTGCTAATCGTGGCGTGTCGTCGTTTGAGTTCGACTGCTGGATTTGAGTGTTGATCTGTGGAAGAGGAGGTCGTGATGCCGAATCGTCAGCAGCAGCGGCCGGAAGTTGGAGTTCCTCAAACTCCATCTGATCATTATCAACGTCTCCTTGTTGCTGTTCATGCCGTTGATTTGCCCCTCGCTGGTCACCGCGCATTGAAAGCAGTGATTTGGGGGTCGCAGCCTTTCCAAGACTGGAAGATCCGTCTTGCTGCTGCCCAGGCAAGGCGGGAGACTGATTCAAACTAGATCCAGGCCTAGGTGGTGGACCCATGAGAGCCTCGCTGAGCGGCTCTGGGCTGATACTACCATTCTCAGAGCTGTCGTTCCGAGGCATCTGCAGGCCTGCTGATGGGGGTTGTGCACTGGACGAGCGTGGAGGAGCCTTATCACACTCTCTTGGTGGAGCAAGCGAAGACAGCATTGTGCCCGATTTCCGCTTCATTGCTTTTTGAATGGGACTGTTCTTAACCCTCGCAAGCGGCCCTGCGCTTCTGCGTGTCGCCGTCTTCTTTTTGCTCGACTTCTTCGACTTCTTTGCTTGTGTGCCAGCCGATTCCGACACATCATCACCGCCCATGTCCACATCCGCGTTTGGGTCCAATGGCGAGGTTGCGTTTGAGCTTGGGGCGGTGCTCGGGTTTGTGTAGTAGCCCTGATGGCCGTGTGCGCCATTTTGGCCATTCTGCGGTGGAAGGATGGGCGACGTGAGTGGAGAGAAGTATGCGCCTGGAATGGTGAATTCGGGTTGAACGTTGTATTGCGGTGTACCGGCAGGTGAGGCCATGGGAGTCAAAGCGATCTGGCGCAATGTCAGCCAAGACTGGGGAGTGCATCGTGGGATGTTACGCACGCTATTCTCCTTGCTCAAATGATACCTTTGCTCCAGTATCGCACGCTGTTGAGGATCCATTTGCTGCTGCATGAACGGTCCCTGCTCCCCATGCATCCCAAAGCTGTTTGGCGTCGGCGGGACCTGATTCGGGGGAAAACCTTGTAATCCTTGGAACTGGAACTGCTGGTTTGTGTAGTATGGGTGCTGCTGGGCCTGCATGGCGGATTGGTACATTGGGTCTTGCGGGTATGGGTGACTGGTCTGCGGCCTGCCGTCGAAGTGGTGCTGCTGTTGTTCCACATTCTGCGACATGCCAAACTGGCCGTGTGAGCCGAAGTCTTGGGCGGAGGATCCTGAGATGGCCTGAGCCTCGTTGATCTCGTCGAAGGGCGTACTCGGGTGGGTGCCCGGGTGCTGAATGTGGTCGCCATAATGCGCCGAGTCGACGGCAGAGATTGGATTGAGGTCGATGTCGCCGAATTCGAACAGGTTGCCCAGGTCATCGAGGTCGCTGTTCATCTGCGCCATTTGGTCCATCTGCTCGGGCGGCCGCGACCATGCCTGCTGCTCGGCGCTGTTCATCGCTCGTGGTGCGCGAGCGACTGAAGGCCAGGCTGGAAGATTGTGAGGCGGACGCTGCTGCTGTCGCCGTGGTCGGAAATACCGTATACGCCCTCTGCGCAGAGGTGGAGGGCGGAGGGCGGGAGAGGGAATGCGCAGCCGTTCCTTTGCGTGGGTGGGAGGGTGGGTGCGGCTCTAGTGGCAGATGACCATGGGGCTCACTCGTCGTGAGATGCTCGTCGCCCGCGGTGGGCGGTGTGGGTGCGGGAGAGAGGACAGTAGCAGAGGCCGTCGCAGCGATAATGCTCGCCCTCGGTTCGAGTATCAGAGCGAATGTCGGATTGAGTAGCCCATTGGGCGACTGCTCGCCGCTAAAGGGAAGGAAGTAGTATGGAGTACCGGTAAAGTTTTACGAGCCACCATCTCAATTCAACACACTAACTCCACAGCTCGACTGGCCTTCATTTCACTCAAATAATCGACGGAGCGAAACAATAATATGCTGCGAGCGCGGCTGGAGACAAGCGATGCATCCGCCGCCTCTGAAGCATCTACCTACCGTACAGACCCCGCCGCCGTAGCGATGTAGCGATTTTTGTGAGAGAGCAACAACCTGCTCATCCTCCACGGCGTGGGGGTGTGGGCGAGAGGGGAGGCCTGTGTTACTTTGGCGGCGCTCCATGATCTGGCGGCGTCTTGCCGAGCACCTGTTCATCGTTTCATTCGCACGACACTCGACCTGGCTGTCGATACCTTCACCTCCGAGCCTGCTGGTCGAAAATCAACCTCTGGCTGCCACCGCTGGCCAAGTGCCGGATGGCATCTCGACCCTCGTGGCAGCCTCATCATCCTTCTGCATTCTATCCCACTCGGCTGGATGACGGCAGGCCCGCATGTAAGGCGCCGTGTTACTTATTCTCCCTCGCCCAAAACGGGCAGACTCCGCACCGATTCTCACAGTCTGGGACAATGCTTGCGACCCTTTGAGTTGCTGTTCTCGCAGGCTTTCGCATAACGTACATGTGGCGCTTCACATTGCCGCGACGTGGGGGCCTGGGCTGGCCTCGCGGAGTCTGCGCCGCCGCCGAGTGTGATACACAAGTGTACTGTAGTAGGTTGTCTGTCAAGAAAGTCTGATGGAAAGCATCACCATGTTCGAGACGACGCCACTATGCATGGCTCGAGCAAGATCATTGATTGAAGAACAAGTTTCGCGTGTGCTGCTCGCATTGATTCGCCCCAGAGCCTACCTTTTGTGCGGCATCCATGCGGTCCTTTGTCACTCACCGAGATCGCGGAGAGTGGTTGTCGTGATGCTTTGTGAGTCTGGAATTGTCTACATCTGTTGCTCAGACTTCCCCTGGGTTGAGCTCTGATCAAGCCATGTCTTTCGCCCGGCTTCTCGCACGCCAGCTTCACTCTTGAACGTCCACTGTCGCGTGGTCCGAGGAACGAACATATAGCCAGTGGGAATGTGGCAGCTCATCGTCGAAGCTTGCACGGTACTTTGGGTATTAGAGCCGCGGTGGCGGATATGGTACAGCGTACAGCATTTCTACACATTGCCCGGCCTTCCACTTCCACCAACGTACTTTTCTCGAAGGAGATCCCCAATCGCAAAGCCCTCAGTGGCGTGCCTGCTCAGCATAAGTGCCATCGTGATTGTAAAAGCAACATCATCCGCAAACAAAAAATCCCCGGCCCGCTCAGAACGCCCATGCTATAGACAAGCCAAGGAAAGTCCAGACAAAAGAGGTCGCTACATGACGGAGCAGCAGCCGTTTGATTGTTGAGGGGCGTATGGGTCTTCGCGACGGTCGATTGTGCCCCAACGACTGGGTACCATGAAGTCCTGGACAGAGACAGTCAGTAAGCGGCAGCCTTCTAGGGCCCAATAGTTGCATCTCCTCTATACCTTTGGCTCTTTGTCCGTAAACGCTATCAAGCTGCGCCAGTAGTTAGCACGTGTTATATGGCGGTAGAGTGTGACATGTGTCAAACGTACTCCATTGCTGCCTCCGACACTGGTATCCTCCTACGGTTCAGGTCTTCTTGCAACCTCTGGTTGAGCTCTGTGAGCCGCCGGAGCTTCAGCTCTGCCATAGATTGCTTCTTAGTCTTGCCATTGTCGTTGGTGCGAATCTCGTAGGGCGTCGACATCATGGCCTGGCCGCAATGCGCAAGTCAAGGTGGTGGTGGTATGAATGGCAGGCTTGAGGGCTGGTGGTGGAGAGGACGCGGACGGTAAGGTCGGCCTGGCGCTGCGGGAAATATATGTTCGGCGCTGTCGTGTGCTATTTCGGTGGTGCGCTTGCAGATGAGAGCGGTCACTCCTTGTCAATAGCTGCGGGTGTGTTTTCGTGGATGCTTAAAGATACGGTTCGTGCGACGCTTGCTTGCTTCCTTCCTACGCTCCTCTGCGGCACGCAGATACACTTGCCGTTTGCGGCGCGGCGGGTGTGTTGCAGCGGGGTCAGCTTGTGGTGGTAGAGGTAAGGAGCGACTGTGTGGTGATGTTCGACCCGAGACCGCGAGGCGTGAGGAGAGTGGTGGCCGTGGTCAGTCGAGCGCTGGAGCTCAGGGAGTTCGAATGAGATTGAAGGCCCGCTTGCAGCTGTGCACGGACTTGTAGTATAATAGCGCTCGGCTGCGTTATCCCTTCGCTGGACGCTTTGCGAGCACGCACCCGAACGTGAACGATACCAGACTCGTGGGTCGAATCGCGTGAGACAGCATCTGCAGCGACACGTGAAATATTCGCTGTTTGTGCTATCCACCGCCTCACCGCAAAGATCCATACCGCGAAACGACACGTGATCTGAGCAGCGGCCGGTCCCGAGCCGCCGGTGCCAAGCCACGCCAAATCTGAAGTCGTGCGAAATGCTGCAACATCATCTGCCTCCAGCGCACCATCGCCATCAACCACGCCGCCAGCCAAGATGCCTCCACCGCCGCATTCGAGGCCGGAGAACGTGCTCAAGCGAGCGCAGGAGCTCATCGGCGTCGGGCAGCAGAGCGCGGCGCTCAGCATCTTGAGCGAACATGTCACCTCGAAGAGAACCCGGAACAGCACCATCGCGGCCCTCGAGCCGGTGATGCTGCTGTTTGTCGAATTATGCGTCGACCTCCGCAAAGGCAAGTCCGCGAAGGACGGGCTCTACAACTACAAGAACACGAGCCAAAACACCAACGTGGCCACCATCGAGCTCGTCTTCCGCCGCTTCATCGAACTCGCAGAACAGAAGGTCACCGAGGCCCAGAAGAAGGCCGATGAAGTCTCGGCGCAGGAGACGAGCCCCGAGTCTGCAGATGCATCGCTGGCAAATGTGACGGATCTGGAGGCCATGGAAACACCAGAGTCTATTCTCCTCTCGACTGTTTCCGGCGAGCAGTCCAAGGACAGGACCGACCGCGCAATCGTCACGCCATGGCTGAAGTTTCTGTGGGAGACATACCGCACTGTCCTGGACATCTTCAAGAACAATGCTCGTCTGGAGGTCATGTACCAGACAACTGCCCACCAGGCCTTCCAGTTCTGCTTGAAGTACACCCGAAAGACCGAGTTCCGCCGTCTTTGCGAACTGCTCCGCAACCACTTGCAGAATGCTGCCAAGTACTCACAGCAGGTGCATGCAATCAACCTTAGTGACCCGGAGACACTTCAGCGCCATCTTGATACCCGCTTCATGCAGCTGAATGTCGCTGTCGAGCTGGAACTCTGGCAGGAGGCCTTCAAGAGTGTCGAGGACATTCACACTCTCCTGAGCTTGTCGAAGAGACTACCAAAGAACTCCATGATGGCCAACTACTACGAAAAATTGACGCGTATCTTCCTCGTCAGCGAGAACTACTTGTTCCACGCCGCCGCATGGAGTCGCTACTACAACCTGCTGACCACCTCGGCACGCCAGGTCGCTGCTGGCGCTCCGAAGAAGGACAACCCGACCAACATCTCTGACGCTGATCTCTCCAAGGCAGCTTCGTTCGTGCTCCTGTCGGCCTTGTCCATCCCTGTCATCAGCACCTCTCGCTCCCGTGGCGCCCTTATCGACGTTGATGCAGCCCGAAACACGAAGAACGCACGCCTGACCAGCCTGCTCAGCATGAGCACCCCACCAACTCGTTCCATCCTGTTCAAGGATGCCATGAACAAAGACATTCTCCAGCGCGCACGCCCAGAAATCCGCGACCTCTACAACATTCTGGAGACGGACTTCCACCCCAAGTCCATCTGCGAGAAAGTGTCGCCAATTTTGTCCAAAATTGGAGCGGAAGAAGAAATGCAGAAGTACATCTCGCCTCTGCAACAAGTCATCCTGACCCGCCTCTTCCAGCAATTGTCCCAGGTCTACACTGACGTCAAGCTGGAAGATGTCCTGGCATTAGCTCAGTTCCCGGATCCCTTCCAGGTCTCTGCTGCCACCATTGAGAAGTTCATCATGAATGGTTGCAAGAAGGGTGATCTGTCCATCCGTATCGACCATTCCACTGGAATTCTCACTTTCGACTCGGACGTGTTCTCTTCTGCAAAGGCAATGCACCCAGGATCAGGCGCTGGCTCTGCCGAGACCGATGCCAGCTCTGTACAACGATTGCAGAGTACCCCAGCCGAGATTGTCCGCTCGCAGCTCACTCGCCTGTCCAAGGCTCTTTATATTGCTGTCCAATACGTTGATCCATCATTCAACGAGGACCGCCAGAAGTCGAAGCTGGCCGCTCTGAAGCGTGCTGAAGCAGGATTCGAGAAGGAGCACGCAGATCTTCTCGCCCGACGAGAGCAGATTCAAAAGAAGAAGGAAACAGCAGCGAATGTGCAGCTTGCCAAGCAGCGAGAGGAGGAGCAAAAGAGGAAGGTGCGACAGCAAGAACTTCAAGCTGCTGAGACTGAGCGTCTGGCTCAAGAGACCCGTGACCGAGAAGAGCGTCGGTTGCAAGCCGAGAGGAAGAAGGTGCAGCGTGAAGAAGCCGAGAAGCAGCTCAACGAGCTCAAGAAGGGAGTAAAGGGTGTCGATATTTCCGGTCTCGACATTGACGATCTAGACTCTGGGCGGATTCGTATGCTGAAGCTGCAGGCTCTGGAGCGTGAGAAGAACGAGATTGGGGAGAAACTGCGTGTTGCGGGCAAGAGGATCGACCATCTGGAGCGTGCCTACCGCAAGGAAGAGATCAAGCACTTGGGAGATGACTACGCGGCTCAACGTGACCGCGATGTCCAAGCGTACGAGGCCAGCAAAGCCGAGACTCTAGCAAACGCGGAGCAAAAGCACAAGGAAGAAGTCGCGTTGAAGCATCGTCTCAGCAGACTTGTGGGACACTACGAGGGCTTCAAGAAAGACATCACTGAGCAACGCCACGCTGACTTCGAGAAACGCCGCCGCGCTGCGGAGAGGGAACTCAACGCCGCCATGGACAAGAGACGACGCGAGGTCCGCGAGAGAAAGGCTGCCGAAAAGCGTCGTGTGGAAGAAGAGGCCCGTGCACGACAAGAAGAAGAAGAGCGGGCGAGAATTGAGGAGGAAGAGGCTGCACGTGCCGCCGAGGAAAAGAGAGTCAAGGATGCAGAAGCCAAGGCAGAAGCTGAGCAGCGTCGACAAGAACGCGCAGAGGCAGCCCGCAAACAGATGGAGCGTGAGGAAGAAGCAGAGCGACGACGTCTCGAGCGCAAGCAGGGCGGCGCCGGTCCTGGCGCGACTGCTGCACCACCAACAACCCGACCAGATCCCTTTGGCCGCCGCGCAGAGCCAGCAGCTGCCGACCAGCCACCGCCCTCCGCCGGCGGACCACCACGTCTTCAACTCGCCGGCAATACTGGCAAGCCCAGCTGGCGCGAGCGTGAAGCTGCCAGAGTCGCTGGTGGCGATAGTGCTGCCGCCACTCCCCCGCCAGCACCTCCAGCTACACCTCCAGCTGATGAGCGTGTTGTGACTGAAGAGGCATCTCTGCCTAAGAAAGGAGGCTATTTGCCACCAGCATTGAGAGGAAAGGCACCGGGTGCCGACTCCGCCCCACCACCTCCTCCACCAGCAGGCGAGAAGAGTGAGCGGTGGGCGCCACGTCGGCGAGAGGGCGAAGACAGAGGCGATGCCCCATCGCCAGCAGGCGGAAGCGCTTATCGACCACCTGGTGCGAGGCCTGGCGGTGCAAGCACTGGTGGAGCATACAGACCACCTGGTGCTCGTCGGGGATAGGGCGATGGTGATCTGGGAAAAGGAGCACTGTGTTTTGCGTGAGTACTCTACGAAGACGAAGCGATGCTCGAGCCGGGCGAGGGAATGCTTTCACAGGCGTTTGAACGAGAGTGCGTAGTATAGTCATTCCACCAAGCATCGTTTCGTCATGTTACTACACCGTATCGTCCTCGTCGTCATTGTGCCAGACCAGGTGTCATGTGAAATCCGAAGTCATGCCTGGAGCGGGTGATCATGCGTCGAGGGTCATCTCCGACCTCCACTCGCAGCATCAGCCCCGCGCTGGCTGCTTGCTCACTCTCTACCGACCCTCGTAGCTCTCAACCCTTTACCTGTTTATCTCCTCCCCTGCGTAAAGCCGACGGGGACACAACAGCTGTTTGCGTCGTCCACGCCATAGCAACAACTGTGCATGGAACGCATCGCTCACACAGACAAAGAAGTCGACCGGACCCGCGCTGCTACCCCTCGCTGACGTGTCAGTCTGCTTTGGCCGGTCGAGGAGCCAGCGCGTGTCACCAACTCACTGCAACCACTTAGCCCAGTCCCAGTAGCCGGCGAGGAGAACGAGATAGCGCTGTCCGCCAATCAACCTCCCCTCGACACCGCGCAATCAGGCTGGATGCCCTCCTCCGAAGACTTCGAGCCCACCTTCGACAACTTCGACCTCCAGCCGCCAGTCGCCCCGCCACCGCAAGACCCCCAAGATCCCTGGGGATTCGGCAAATCACCGCCCAAGCCGAAGAAAAAGAAGGGCAAGAAGAATAATGCGAAACAGAATAGAGTGGAGGAGGGAGAAGAGTCGTCGTATCCTAAGAGCATAACACCATCTCCGCCCACCGAACATGGCGTCAAGGTGCCAGCTTCAATACCACCGCCACCCAGCGCACCTAGCCCTCAGCTAGTCAACATTGACGATGATACTACTGCTGTGGAAGATGTGGAGCCCTCGCCCGCTCTCAAGCCCGTCAAGGCTTCGCCATCTGTCTCGCCTATGGTCAGATCGCCGAGACCTGCTGTTGCAAGGCCAGTTCCTCCAACATCGCCACCCAGTAGACCTGTGAGCCTACATGGAGCACCTCAGTGGGACCGTAACAACAGCTTGGCCAGCTATCGCCCTACTCCAAACATCGCCCAGCCGAGTCAACAACGCCGCGAGTCATTCGCATCCCCACGCCCGCGGTTTGTTGAGCCTCCTCCACCACACATGCCCCAGGCGCATTTCTTTGGCTTGCCAGACTTTGGTCTCATGGGGCTGGGTCAAAAGCAAGAGCCTGGGAAGCCAGCTGGCTCAGACGGGTACTGCTGCCGCCTGGACAGCTTTGCAGATTCCGGCGATGACCCCTCTGCGAAGAAAGCCAAGGAGGCGCTTCTAGTAGGGAGCGAAGGCGGTCTAGAAGTTTTCAGGCTCCTTCAAAACAAGCTTGAGGTCGTCGGCAGGCTTGAAGGCCTGCGAGGAGCTGTGTTGAGTGCTAAGATCTTGCCACATGTCGAACGATTAGACGAAATGCAAGCTTTACGACCGCTGGTGGCTGTGATTGTACATGGCCCAGTGTTGGATGATCGCAGAGATTCCGGACCTGAGGGAGAGGACTATACTGATACAGAGGCAGTGGGTCACTTTCAGACGTCTGTTGAGGTCTACTCTCTGCAGGGCCAAATCCATGTTGCAACGCTCTATAGCAGCACACCAGTGCCGATTGAGCAGCCAACACTCGGTCAGGTCTCATCTTTACCGGATCCTGTAGGTGATTTGACTGTGGACGCGAAGGGCCAGTATATCACGATTACCTCCGGCAAGAGCGGTGAGATATTCGTCTTCACTCAAGCCGCGAGGGATGAAACCATCGAGACACGATTTCGATGTATTGGAAAGTTTTGGACGTCCATCCAGAGACCACTTTCAACCGCACCATCACGGCCTGCAAGCGCTGCAGATACCACTGCCACTACAGAACAGAGAGACGAACCTCGCACTCCTCTGTACAGCCTAAGCCAACGATGGCTTGCAATTGTTCCTCCGTTCTCATCCTCAAACATCTCAATTCAAGGGATCCCTCTACTCTCAGACGTCAATCCAAGCCCACCAGGGATCACCACACACGCTGCACCTCCTCAATCTGTCGTGTCCTGCGATGTCGTCGGAACCGATGTCGAAGGTGCTTGGAGTCGCCTAGGCCGCCAAGCTGCACAAGGACTTGTCAAATACTCTCAGAAAGGTATTGAAATGGGCTTGCAAGGATGGAAAGAGTTGACGCATCCGTCTCCTCCAGGTGGAAAAGCAAATCACGACCGCTCGTCCAGCAGAGATGAGCTCTTCCCTCCCACCAAAGCACCGACAGAAGATCCTAGCCGCCTAGCGAAGGAGCCAGCATTGGTCTCTATCGTTGATCTTGATTGCTTGCTCCACTGGGAAGAGCAGAGGCCGAAGTACCTCTGGCCTCCACTAGCCACCTTTGCAATCGTCGATGGCTGCAACTTCTTGTCGCTTTCATCTACTGGGACTCGTCTGTTGACTAGCAGTCGCAAGGGCGAAGTGTCGACAGTGTGGGATCTCAAGCAAGTTGCTCACGGCGTACCAAAAAGCCCTTCTACTATCGACGAGGACCTAGAAAGCACCAGTCCTTGCATCAGGCAGCTGCAACGCATTGCGAGAAACAGTCCTTCCACCGTGCTGGAATGTGCTTGGTCAAGAGACGACGATGCTTTAGCCCTGCTCACAGCTCATGGCACTGTGCATCTACATGAAGTGGTCACTTGTCCTTCGAAGAAACGCAAGCGAGCGAGTAGTGCAGCGGCACAGGTCGTGGAAAAGGCAGATGCCACCGTCAGCTTGTCATCTGGAATGTCTCCTCCAAGTCAAAATCAAGGCTTCCTTGGCAGTATCAAATCTGGATGGCAGACTGTCAGCACCCAAGTCAACTCGATCCGTACTACCAATCCAGCTTCCGCGTTTGGCCTACCCACGACCTTCGCCGGGTACAGAGATGCGGCAGCGGCAGCAGGCAACGCTGGTTCTCGTGCTGTGGCCCGCAGCTTGAGTCAAGGGTATACAGCGGCTAAGGGCGGGGCAAGCGATTACTGGCATGCTGACGACAACAAGATACGACATACTAAAGAACTGCAAGAACCTTTTGCTAGCAAGTCTATTCGCTGGGTGAAGAGGAACAACACGACGTCCGTGGTGATTGCTTGCGGTGGTAGCGTTCATGTACACCCAGTGCAGCGCGTGACGAGGCGTAAAGGTGATGCCATCGTCAGCGGCTTAAAGAATGAGAAATACGCACACAAGGCCTTTCCACTCCCGCCAATAACAACCTGCACAGAGGTGGCAGTCAGCAAGCTAGACTCTTGCACTGGTCAAGGCCCGCATGGGTTCTGGAGCCTGCGGCATTCAACACCGCCAGTGACCAAGAACGACCGCAAATCAAGTCTACGCACGACTGGAGGTCTTCATCGGCAAGGCAACGACGTGGAGACCAACCCACCATACTGTCCATTTCACATTGACTATCGAGTCAACATCTTTGCCTTCGAAGACGCCAACACCAACAGCCAATACGGTCTTTCAGTCGCACAGGCCGAAGTCCAGATCCAAGGCCATGACTTGGAGGACGAGGAGCCCTGGCTGTTCGGCCAAAGTCTCCCGCCGAGCATGAAGATCAACGAGCGCGTGCCTGATGACCTACTACACGATGATACTCTCGACCCCGCGATCGAGGACGAAGAGGATGAAGATGAAGACTTCGCCTCACAAATGGAGAGCAAGCTGACGATCCAAACCCCCACAAGGAAGAACCAAGGCGGCGAGCAAATCCGCATCAACACCCGTCGTAGACAGGGCAAGAGCAAAGGCGGCGGCAAGAAAGCGATCCATGCGGATGATGGTATCGATGAGATGTGGGAGGGTGATGATGGCTTGTTATGAACGTGATTGCTTCTGCTGCTGCTTCTGCCCTCCACTCTTTTTACGGTATTCACTGATTGGCACAGAATAGATGGCTATAGAATAGGGTTCGGCGCTGGGAGGGTTGATTGAAGATGGAGATGGAGATGAGATGAGATACCCCTGAATTAAGTGGACGTGAAGTTCCCAAGCACGATTCTTTTTCTCGTTAATTTCATTTCAAGACACGCCGCGGGTTCGAAGTGTTTGTTGGCGGATTGCTTTCCAATAGCTTGATTGATGAATTGCCTAGTAGTCTACCCCGTACACACTGGTCCGCAGACTAGCTGGCTGGAACTCGCTCCCCTGAATGACATTCTCATCCAACTCAACTCAGAATCCAATATTCCCAATCTGGCCAAACAGCAGCTGCAGAAGCTGAGCGTGTGGAAGCTGTTCAAAGAAATCAGTGCCCGGCGACGACATGCGAAAAGTAGGTTCAAGAGACTCACCGTAATAACCGCCTCCTGGTTGCCACCCTCCCGCTCCATGTTATTGTTCTGAATGATCCTGTACGAGTCGTACATTCGCTTCTTGCTGCTGAGTCCCGCAGGCGCGACATATTCGTCATCCTCATCTGCAGCTTCCGGCATCGCAGGTTCGGACGTGCTCGTGTTCTCCGTCGACGACCTATGCCGGGCACGATGTCTCGCTCGCGACGGCCAGGCAATCGAGCTGAAAGAAGAGGGGTCGTGGGCAGAGATTCCGCGTCCGAGACGAGCGGCTTCGCGGGCTCGGGAGTCGGGCGAGAAGATCTTGATGGTGTGGTCGATGCCGCTGACTGCGAGCATGGTTTCGTACGGGTGTGACTGCACTACGTTGACGACTTCGCCGTCGCCTTCGAGGATGTTGACTAGTTCGGAGGTCTTCTTGTCCCAGATGAAGAAGTTGCCGTCGTCAGAGCCGGAGACAACGTATTCATCATTTGGACCGAAGTAGTTGACGTCTTTGACTGTGCGGACGTTACAGTGGCCGCGGTACTGCCGCGTTGGTCCTGAGCATGGAGTGTTGGCCTCCACTTTTGGTCTTAGTCTTCGTCGCTCGAATGCTGGGCGATAGATGTATCGAGGAATACCGATGTTGGGTACGCCGTCTTCTTCATCAGCCTCAGAGCTGAAGTCAGAGAGTGCGTCGTCATCATCGTCATCGTCAATATCTTCGTCTTCCTCTTCCTCAATCACGACCTCGACTTCAGCCGCATCATCCCCCTCATCGGGATCGTCTTGGGCCACCGCAGTATGTGCTCTAGCCTCACTTGCTGCAGCTCTGAGATCCTCAGCGTTGAAGCCGTCAACAACGACACCATCCTCAGCAATGATCTCTACATCCCTGAGGTCCTCTTGCACGTCTTCGTCTTCAAGACCGGCATCGCGAAGTATCTCATCATCCGCAAGCTCTCTGATCACTCGTCCAATACCACCAAAGGCACGGTCGACCGTGGCGAAGTTGAGACCTTCGGCAGCGCGAAGAAGTATGCTTCTCGCCACCTTACGAGCCCAGAATCGATGGGCAGCTTGGCGATCTTGCGCCTGAATGTTTTCAGCTCCTTCACCGTCAGACACCACGATCGCCGATGATAGATCGTCAAATGGTATCTTGACAGCTGCAGCAAAGGCAGCTACGGCAGCCTTTTCTGTCGAGAAAAGTCGTCTGTTTTCTTCAATCAAGAACTCGTTGGCTTCAAGGTCAAGTATGGGTTCATCGCCTGCCATTGACAATAGATAGGGGATCAGGTGCTCCTCGATGGCTTCTGGAGTGGCGTCAGCCTCGGGAATAGGCAGTCTGCTTGCAGCTTTCGAAGTGGAGGGAATGTCGCTTGGACGAGTGAAGCCTTCAATCAACCGCCCAATGCCAGAGTCGAGCCACAGAAGAACGGCTTTGAGGAAGTCATAGCAAAAGCACTCCCCTCGAGGTATTTCTAAGTCGTTACGACGAGCCTCAATAGCGGCGAAATGAGCCATGATCGGGGCCGTGCCAGATGTCGTACGCAGCTTTCCGCCTAGGACTCGAGCCAAAGTGCCAGAAGCTTGGAGAAATCTTCGCGTTCTCTCCCGGTGTCGCCTCAGAGTCTGCTGCACGTAGACTTGTTCAGGCGCCGGTGACATGGGATAGCCCCATCGTCGCATTGCCTCATCAACCTCTGCCAAGGTACTGCCGGCGAAGCCCAAAGCCGTGGTAAATTGAGAGGTCGGGTCTGAGTTCTGCTCTCTTCCAAACAAGGCCGAGCGCAGCTTGACAGTGTTCTTCGCCATCGTCTGGGCCATTTGCTGGTCTTCGGTCAGGAATCTTGGGAGTGGTATGTCCTCAGACTGGCCGTTCTGGTAGCGGACCCTTAACGCGGCATCCTGACTGCTCTGCGATGCACTTTCGGTACGTGGCCTGGAAGAAGCTCGACCTTCCTGGCCCAGAGAAGCCTCGCTGCCGTTAGCTTTCCGCTTGCGCTTCTTGTCGCCACTTTCTTTCGCCTTTCTGGTCTTCAGAGGTCCTAAACCTTCGCGTTCTTCTTTTGGTTCGGGATCTCGAATGAGATCGAAGCTGTAGATATGGTCACCACTCCAGCTTGCCACCATTTCATCGGGTCTGGCGTCACTGATCTTGCAGGCTGTGATGTGGCCATTGTCTGCTCGCTTCATGCGTTTTTGACCTTGGGGAGCGAACTGTAATACAGAATCAATTAGCACGGCAAACACTCCCCACATGTGAACTGGTTCCCTGCTTACCTTCCTCACGCACTGCGTTGCTTGACTCAACAAGTCCTGCTCCTCAGCGGACATGCGATCGATCGGAGACAATGGTTTCCCCATTTCCTTCAATTTGTCACGTCCTGTCATTCGACGGTCATGTAGAAACGCATGAAGGTGAGCACCTCCCAGAGCAATGTAATGAGGCTGATTTGCAGAGCAAGATATTGTGTTGAGATCAAGGTTGTATCGCTTGTAAGAGATCAAGGGTGGAGGCACAGAAGAGTCTGAGCTCAAACGATTTCCTCGTGGCTCTGGGTATGCCGAGGAGGGCTGGCGAAGGTCCCACTGACGTACCTCACCGTCCTCACTGCAAGTCAGGAACAAATGTGGCGATGACTCGGTGACTATCCGCTTCACACGATCGGCGTGGGATTTGTAGACCCGTGCGTTGGTATCTCCATCGCTCAGATATCTCACTCCGTTGTAGACATTGTTCCGGCCTCTCCGTCTTCCCTCTGAAGCATATGTGGACGCAGCTGATGCAGAAGTTGCCTGTCCTGCGTACTCTACATCAAACACGCGTACTTGTGCATCGCCTGCCGCTGTGATGACTGTTCTGTCATTGCTGTGTGGCATGAACTTGACAGAGAAGATGTTCTGGGTATGGCCGGTAGCAACAGTAGCCGTGAGCTGGAACTGGCTGCTAGAGGCATCGGGCTGGTATGTGTGGATGTTCAAATGCTGATCGTCCGAGCCTGAAGCCAGCAGGCTGCCCGACTTCGACCAGCTCAAGGCGTTGACACAGCCGCTGTGGCCATCGAGCTCGTTGACGATGTCGAGATCGTTTATGAGGCGTCGGTCGGAGTAGAGGCTACGGAAGGCCTTGGAGCGTACGGCTAGGTCTTCGATCTCGCGGCGGTGCAGCTTGGTGGAGAAGGACTGCTTCATGATGGAGGCGGCTGCAGTGGATGTGGACGGAGTGGAGGGAACAGTTGCTGGAGCCTGACGATTGCTCAGTTGATCAATCAGGGGCCTCGGGCATGTCCAGTTGGAGGTTGGAAGACAGCTTCAGCATGTCTCAGTCGGATGTTTGTGTGTGCAGCACAAAGCACATGCAAACGTGTATCAACCTCGCATCATGCTGGCGAGAGGTGAGCTCCAACGCGAAGCAGCGGGGTGCGCGAATCGGCCCGCGTCGCCGATGAAATCAATCTTCTTGCATGTGATGATCCCGTCGATTCCATCTTTTCTCATGAAATCAACACCGTTCTGTACCAATCACAGCAGCGTCGTGAGGACGTACCGGAATCAGGAGAGGAGAGATATCCGGCATCTAACCCACCTTCAACATGAGCAACGAAACAAGCCAATCGATAAAGCTGCCAAGGGTTGCCATCACCTATTGTACGCAGTGCAAATGGATGCTACGAGCCGCCTACTTCGGACAAGAACTGCTTTCGACATTTGGGACAAGCATTGGTGAAATAGCTCTCATCCCGGCAACAGGAGGCATTTTCACGGTCTACCTCACCTATCAGCCTCCAACATCGAACACTTCTGATCAGGTGGAAACAAAGGAAGTTCTTCTGTGGGATCGCAAGGCAGAAGGCGGTTTTCCTGAAACCAAGGTTTTGAAGCAGAGGGTCAGGAATCATATTGAACCAGACAAGAATCTGGGTCATTCGGATACGCCTTCGTCCAAGGTGAAGGCCAACACTACCCTTGAAGGCGATGTCGTTGTAAAGCCAGACGACAGTGAGGTTGCCGCCAATGCTGCGGTGGTGCAAAAGGATTCTGAAGGCTGTAAAGATTGCCCCTGATACACCAGCGCTGCGCTGGATGAACTCGAACAGCGATCTGCTATCCCCGACGAACGCCGTGACATCTCCGGTCGTACATACCACACAAGTCACCCAAAGCAGTCGTCCTTTGCGGTGTCTGAGGTTACTGGCGGGGATTTTCGATGCTGCGGGGAAGAGTTGTGAGGTACAATTTCCCTCGCAGTGCTCAGAATCGGGAGGGGCAGTAGGCGTTCTTCACGCCGTGAAGAGGGCTTTTAAGGGCTGGTATTTTCGAGGTATTCCATCTTCACTTCAAATCTCCCCGTATCATCCCCATGGTCAAATATACCGTATCAGCTCGGGATGCCATGGACTCCTGGAGATCTTTGGAGAAAACAGTGATGCAGTCGCCGTTGTCTTGGCACATATAGATCTTTCCAGACGACAGTATGATACAATCCGCTCGTAGGCGCAGGCAGAGCCTCTGGATGTTACATCTTCGCCAGCCCCTGAACTCCAATGCATTCCATCCAGCCCATCCTTTTCAATCCCTATTTCGCCTTTTGCGCCTGAGCCTTTTGCTTCGCCTTAAGTGCCTTCTTGCGGTTGCTCCGTATCATGACAATGCTGAGGAAGCTGCCAACGACCGCGCCGCCAAGGAGTAGGAGGATGACTGGAATTCGAATCGCCCAGACGCGCGGGGGAAAGAGGTGTTGGACGGGGTGCGAGTCATCGACGAAGGGCTGGATCATGTGTTAGAAACACACGTATTGAGCAGTCAATGATACGCGGTGTTCACCATCAAAAGTGTCCAGACAGTGTAGTAGAGAAAGACGGTCGAAGCGATTATGAGCATTGCAAGGCCCACGAGACGATCGAGCTGCAGGGCGGTCAGCATTTCTGTTTAGCTAGATGTTTGCCTGCTCAACACTCACAAAATTGTTGGCGGCCATTATCGGTTCGTGTGTTGTCAAAGGAGTGTGTGTTTGTCTTCAGATGCAAGTCGGCTGGACCAGAGGAGGTCCCTTGAATTGAAGTCGCCAAAGTCAAAAGGTGGCTTCCTGCGGCGGCGAACCCTGGCTGCGACCTCACATCATCGTGTGCTCCAATACTTCGACTCTACAAACAACTCTCCACCCCCCACACCCCATAACCTACGCCCGAGAGACTACATACGACTGCCCATCATGTGGATTCTCGACTGGTTTTGGGATATCTTGGCCCAGCTGGGTCTGGCCAACAAGCACGCCAAACTGCTCTTCCTCGGCCTCGATAACGCTGGCAAGACCACTGTACGCCGTCATCACTGCGACACGAGATATATGGCCGGCGAGACTAATGTTTTCGCTCACAGCTCCTCCACATGCTCAAGAACGACCGCGTAGCCATCCTTCAGCCCACCCTCCACCCAACCTCAGAAGAGCTCAGCATCGGCAATGTCCGCTTCACCACGTTCGATCTCGGCGGTCACCAGCAGGCCCGACGCCTGTGGAAGGACTACTTCCCCGAAGTCAGCGGCATCGTCTTCCTCGTCGACGCCAAGGACCCAGAGCGCTTCGCCGAGAGCAAAGCCGAGCTCGACGCCCTCCTCAGCATGGAGGACCTCAACAAGACCCCCTTCCTCATCCTCGGCAACAAGATCGACCACCCCAACGCCGTCAGTGAAGATCAGCTGCGACATGAGTTGGGTTTGTACCAGACTACCGGCAAGGGCAAGGTGCCGTTGGATGGCATAAGACCCATTGAGATCTTCATGTGCTCGGTGGTCATGAGACAAGGATACGGTGACGGTATCCGCTGGCTGTCCCAGTACGTCTAGAGCACATCTGAGATTCGAAGACGGGCGGCCTCGGGGGGCGCCAGGCAGCCAAAATATGCAAGATACCAAACCCGGGAAGGAGACTATGGGCGAATGAGAATACAGGAATAACAGCGGCGGCGATGCAGCGGCATTGAAGGGCGCCTGGTGTTCTTGTTGTGTGAAGATAGTTGTCTTGCCTTGAACAGCCCTGGAGCTAGCTGCAGACAGGCAGGTCATGAAATGGATTTTCTATCATATGACAGCTCGTCTCCTTAGCGGTACTCCATTTTCGTGAACCGAACTTCAAGTCTCTAGTGTGACAGGCCACGATTGGTAGAGAAATGCGTCGCTTTCCACCATACTGCCCAGAGAAACTTTCCCTGCGACCAAGCTGCTGCTGTGACCGACACTAAAAATTGACATTCATCTCCTGTCTACTTATCATCCCTCTAGATCACGCATCTCCCTACTCGGCGCCGTCTTAGGATGTGCGCCAGCCCATTGCGCATCAGCAGCCTTCCATCCCCAAGCCTTGTCCTTCTCTGACCCATTACCGCTTCCATCAAGCACGTTGACCATGTACTTGCCAATGATTGGCAAGAACTTGTAGCCGTGAAAGCTACCACCGCCCGCGATATACAGGTTACTGAGTTCTCCATGAGGGTGCTTCGTCAAAAGCCAATCCTGTGTCGGCGTTCGTGCATCCCAGCACAGTCTCCAGTGATCAGCGGATTTATCTTGAGAGAATCCTGGCATGACTTGCGAACTCATGACGGCCTCTGTCTCGGTCTTTAAAGCCTCGGGGATAATGTGCTGGTCTTGCTCTGGAGGCACTGAGATATTATGTCCGGATGATGTGGTTATTGTATTGGTGAACGTCTTGGCGTTTGTATATTTGAGCAGGCGGTTCTCTCGTGGTGGAGGTATGACCTCGCCATGTTCACCGTAGACCACGACCGGCATCTCAGAGAGGTCGTCCATTTCCTTCTGGGACATCTTATAATGGACTACACCGACGGCTGCCGCTGTCATCTGACGCTCGATGCGATCTGCTTCGTGGATGTCAAGCTTGTCTTCGATTGGAGACAGAACACTGCTTGTCCAAGCACCCGTAGCCAGCACAACACGGTCAGCTCGAAGCTCATCGCCGCCAGCAGTCCTTACACCAGCAACTTTTCCAGACTCCAGCAAGAGACTCTCCACATCGCCGAGCACGTACTTGACTCCGCGATCAACCGCAGCATTCAGAACACTCACCGTAGCAGCCGCTGCATCACACCACCCTGCCTCCGGGTTCCAATACGCCGCCTTGAATCCTTCAACATTCGTCCCTTTCATGATTCCCTTCCAATGCTGGTCGAGCTCGTTCAAAGGAACATCTTTGGATGGATCGTGACCTCGATCGCGGAAGACTTTACGAATTCGATCAGCTAGGTCGCTATCTTCTGTGTCGAGCGCGATCCAGCCTGTTCGATGGTAGTAGTTTTTCAGTTCGGGCCAGTTTGACCATGCGTCCATTGCTTCGTATGCGAGTTCGGTGTAGAAGGCACTTGAGTAGTCCGCTCGGATGATCTTGTTGATATCTGTACTTGCGGCTGGAGTCGGTGGAGCTGGAGTCCGATCCAACACCGTGATCTTCGACACATCTTGGTATTGTAAGGAGAGATGATATGCTGTTGATGCACCGAATACACCGGCGCCAACGATGAGGGTCGATGGCTCTTTATCTTGCGTGGACATTATCGAAGAATAAGTCCTGTATTATGAGATGGACCTTAAGAGTCCAATCCTTAAACAATACACATCAACAATGGATACAGCAGTAGGAAGATAATGAAAACACAAGCGTGGCAAGCTCTGAAGTGGGAACCTGCCACGCCCTATCGTTAACCTGATAGGCCGGCAACAGAGCTCTGAAGCACGCTACCCTGGTACTTACGTTAATAAGGAGATCAACTCGAAGTTGAGCGTTTCGTGAGAGCCGGTGGGATTGGTCCTCATCGATAGCCAGGTTGGGCGCACTCCCGACTGAGGTGAATGTTCTCGGTCAGGACTTTTGTCAAACGCGTGACTTCGCGACTTTAGCGCGAGACCTTGCATGAACTCGACACTCAAACGCATCCTGTCCAGACAGCCAGATCAATTCAGCACCAAATGCTCAACTAGCCACAATGAGCGGCAAATACGTTCCACCCGGCAGACGTGGCAAGCTTGAAGATGCTGCTGGCGAGAAACCACCCTCGGAGGACGAATCTTTGGTTTCGGTCGAAGAGATCCGAGAATACTTCTGGCCTTCTACTCAAAACGAGCTTCCAAGATCCTCTGAGTCCGGAGCCGGCAAGACGTTGCATGATTCGGCGGCAACTCCGGGAAACTCACTTACGTGGTCCTTTTCCATGGAGCAAATCCACAGTGGGAGACAGACAACATCATCTTCACCAAGTCCAGCCTGCATCTCCTCCCGGCGCAGCTAGCAGATGACCCAAGTAAAGCCCCATCCTCAACTGAACAGGTGGGCCCAGCCGGTGCATCTGCATCTGAAGCAGCTGAAGCAGACAAAGGCTCCAATGTTGAAGGCAATGCGGTAAATGCAGACACCAGGCCGGAGGAGAGTCCAGCGGAGCAGGAGGAGCCTACAAAGGAACCACGAACTCCCATCGCCGTCTTCAAGCATGCCCGCAAAGGTCAAGTAGGTCGCTTTCTGCGATTCGATGGCTGGTATCAGATCGAAAAGCTAGCATACCTCGCCCCCGAAAGCCCAGAGTTGGTCAAGATGCTGGAGAAGAAGTGGAACAAGACAGATAGGTTTGGCAATGCCAGGCCACAGCAGCGAAGTGAGGCGCAGTGGAGGGAGAGTCTCAGGCATCGCTGGGCAGTCTTGAAGCTGAAGAAAGACGAGGACGCTGAGAAGGAGCTGGGTGTGCCCAAGATTGGCCGTCTGCCTGAACTTGATCCAGAGAGTCCCAAAGTAGCCAAGAAGACCGTGAACGAGATGCTTGCGGAGATGCGGATGGGTGGCCAGGGTGACCAGAAGACGGACAGTAGAGTTAAGGGGTCGGAGTGAATGCGTGAAGAGTGTCAAGATGGTACATCATCGTGGAGGATGTCTTGATGGCAAGGATGGAATCGAAGCTCCCACGAAATGCCAGATATCGGTCGAATTGTTTGTTGTTCAGGTTGCTTCAGGGAGTGAGTTGCACGCGTCGTCGATGCTGCGACCGAATGGCTGGTGCTCTTCTAAATTTGGGTTGGCGCCTCCGCGGCGAAAGTGGATCTTGACGCCGATCACTTGGTCCTCCGAGGCCAGCCGCATTCAATGTGAAAGGGACAGACAGCATGCTTCATGGAGCACTTTCACAAACCGAACATTTCGCCCACGACGACATCATAACGCCAGCGCATAGATTCGGCGTACCCATATGCACAACATGCGCCTCCTATACCACTCATTGGCCATCTACCTGTCACTGACTTCGCAAGCCGAGGCCGCGTCAGGAAAGAAGGAGTCCAAAGAAGTCGAACACAAGCCATGTACCATTACCTCGCCCTCCTCCGGCGCCTTCTTCGATCTCACCTCGCTACAACTCCTCGACCCTAAGGAAAGCAAAGCGAAACATCCTCGCGAACATAGTTGGAATGCGACAGGTTACGACTTGGGATACAACTTTACCATCAACGTATGCGGACCCGTAATTGAGCCGATCGAAGATGTGGTGGGCGTGGACAAGGCTTTGTGGAAGAACGTCTCGGCATATTACAAGCAAGATGGAAAGATCTACTCTCTGGGGTGAGTGTGGTCAGAGCATAGAAAAGGTTCACAGGCTAATATCTTCTGTCCAGGCAACAGAACTCGAACTTGACGATGCGTGGACGGAAGCTCGTCTTGAATTACACAGACGGTTCACCTTGCGACTCAGTCGGCAGCAAGAGCGCGCACTCAGTCCAAGATCTCATGGCTCGCGAAATCATCGACGGCGACAAGAAGAAAGGCAAAGGCAAGGACGATGATGAAGACGACGAGGACGACAAGAAAGGCTCAAAGAAGAAGCCATCTTCGACCGAACGGAAGAAGAGTGTCATTATCAGCATGCTTTGCGACAGGGATCCATTGGCGCCACAACTTGCGCTTAGCTTCGTGGGCACTCAGGATGAATGCTCTTACTTTTTCGAAGGTCGTTCCAACGCCGCCTGCGCCACCGCTAACACCAGCAGCGGAGGATCATTGAACCCTGGCGGCGTCTTTGGAGTTATCGCGATCATTGCGATCCTTGTATATCTGGTCGGTGGTTGCGTGTACAACAGAGCGGTGCTGCATCAAAGAGGATGGCAACAGGTGCCCAACTATACCCTCTGGGCAAGCATATTCGGATTCTTCAGGGTGAGTTGTTGCGCAAGAACAGCGAGGGACTTCCTGGGATTTTGCTGACATCGTCTAGGACCTGTTCATTATTCTGACCTCTTCATGTGCTCGTTTCCTGCCTTCGAGACGAGGCTACAGCCGTGTCAACGGCGGCATCGGTGGGCTTGGAAGTCGAAGAGGACGAGGCGACAGCGACGCCGAGAACCGACTTATTGATGAACTGAATGAGGAGTGGGAAGACTGAACCACCGCAAGACCTGTAACGAGGAGGATATAGAGATCCATGTAGGATTTGTACATGCATAAACGAACACATGCCGTTCTCAGATCTCTTTGAATGACTGAGAGATGTGTCAGCAGGTACCTTGCTCTTATGTATCATGGAGGATCGTTCTGCATGTTCTTTGAATGGAACATGTGGTTGTTGTTGATTCCTTGACTGAATGCAGTTCATTCTACGAGGCTGATTGGCCAGGGTCTGGACTGCTGACTCCACAGCATCATCGTGCCGGCGACTTCACCTGCTGAACTCTCACTACTCCCAAATGCTCTCTTGATTACCAAGACGACATTCACGTTTACTGAACAGCACGATATGGCAACCAATATTAAGAAAAAGCCCATCACTCGCAACAGGGAAACTCTCACTTGCCTTCAATGCAGAGCAAGGAAATTGAAGTGCGACAAAGAGCTACCTTGCGCATCGTGTGTGAAGCGGAACGATGGAGGATCTTGCTCTTACGTCAAGACTGGCGCGAAGAAAGAACCACCCGAATCGACTCGAGCAGCCAAGGCCGAAGCAAGACTGCAGCATCTTGAACAGTTGATCGAAGAGTATGCGACTCGATCTGAAGGACCCGGTCCAGGAAGTCATCCGAGCGATGGCAGTAACGGCACCAGCGGCACCAATGGAAGCAATGGTAACAGCATCGCCAATGGTGATTCACATCTGTATACCGGCGCCACTCATTACTCTGCTATGCTTGACGGGATTGAAGAACTGAGGCAGCTTCTGCACGAGGACGAGCCTGGCTCAGCCAATTCGCCATCTAGTAAGGATTCTATTTCGGATGAGACAGATGTTCTCTTTGGTAGCACGCCACGCCTACCACTCACCACTGTCCTGGCGAACAATCTACCGTCGAAATTGGAGGTTGATCGAAGGCTCGCGGCGTACTTCAGGGCCCAGGCCATCTCTGCTGCATGTATCCACACACCTCAATTCATGCGGCAATACGATGAGTTCTGGTGGAACCAGACGGCGACCTCACCATTATGGATCTCCATCCTCTTCTCGATGCTTCATCTTTCAAACAGTGTTGGGCGAGGCTCATGGTCCGAGAGAACGAACGGGGACTCCCCAGAACCAAAGTACAACTTCTCTCTTGCTGCGGCACATTGCCTTGCTCTTGGAAGATACCACCGGCCACAGCGGTTTGCTGTTGAATCTCTTGCTGTATATGTACAAGCCAAGGTTATTGAGACCCTCGACCCGTCCCCTGCTCTTGGCTTGCTTTTCGGCACCTTGATCCAGTCTGCCTACAGCATGGGCTACCACAGGGAGCCGACGAACTTCAAGAACCTCACACCATTCGAAGGCGAAATGCGTCGTAGGACGTGGTCGTTTGCCATGCAGCTGGACCTCTTGATCATGTTCCAGCTTGGGCTGCCGAATACTGTTCAATTTGGGAGCTGGGACACCCGACCGCCTTCGAACTTGCAAGATACAGACTTTGATGAAGACACAGCAGTTCTACCTCCGCCAAGGCCAGATACGGAGCCAACGAGGGTCACATTCTACACCGCAAAGCATATGTTGATGAAGATCTTTGACAAAATTCTGAGACACTCCCTCTCGGTTGGCGAGATCAAACCTGAGCACGACCTCCTCGCACTCCACCAGGAGCTTGTTCAAACATACGACTCAATCCCTGCAGTGCTACATTACCGCAACGTCTCGTCGTCCATCTCGGATCCAGCGTACCTCGTAGTGACTAGGAAGTGCGTGGAGCTCATGTACCAGAAATGCCTCTGCGTTCTCCACCGCAAACACGTCTTGTCCGGGAGACAAGACAGTATTCGCGTATGCTACGACGCAGCCTCACAAGTCGTGAAAGCTTTCCTCGATATGTATCCAGAGTTCAAGCCTGGTGGTCAGTTCTTCGAAGACCGCTGGCTACTCGGCAGTATCACATGGACGGACTGGTTACTCGCAGTGATGACACTGTCTCTGGTGCTCTGTCAGCTCAGGAGGGCGATCGTACCAGGCTTTACGGAAGCTGAATACAACAACATTCTACATCTACTCAGATCAGCAAACGAGATCTGTCTCGAGAAAATCGACGAAAGCGTTGCAGGTCGACGCAGCGCAAGGATGCTGCAAGCCCTACTCGCTCAGGAGACCAATGGCCAGAAGGTCATGAATGGTAACGGTACCACGCCCTCACTCGACACACCTGCGCAAGTCGCTCAAACTTCAGTACCGGCTCTGAGTGAAGGAGACTACGACATGTGGCAACAAAACCCAGACCTCGATATCTTGCAGGGATGGAGTGATCCTTATTCGAATGTTTTTGAGACGCAGGAATGGGCGTTCTTGGAACAGTGTATGAATGCAGACTTTCAGATGCAGTAGTAGCAGGCCAGACCGGCTCTTGAATGAACTGGTTGATGAGTCTAATGTTATCAATGTCCATGCCTCTCCGAATGGAGTTTGGTTTACCATACGCCCCGGAACTGCTTTCCTTTCATTGACTTGCCGGAGCTCTCGTTCGCGAGAACAGAGTGAGAAACCAAGTCTCATCTCATGCCAGCCTTGTCAGTATGAGGCGCCAAGGAGACCAGCTACTTGCCCGTATCCAGTGGAAACGTGACAGCCAAGGGGCGTCTATGCCTCCTCCTCAGACTCGTCCTTGACGGCCTCCGCCTTCTCTTCGCCCTTCTCCTTGTCGTCGCTCTTCTCGCCCTCCTCGTTGCTATCGTCGCTCTCCTTCTTCACCTCCGCCTTGCTCTCGACCTCCTCGTCGGCAGCAGCAGCGATAGTCTTCTTGCCCTTCGCAGCCGGCTTGCGGCCCTTCTTGGCGGACTTGTTGGGGGTGTCTTCACCCTCCTCGCCCTTGACGGCAGCCGCCTTGCGCTTCTTGCCGGAGGCTGGAGTCCTGGGCACGTCGGCGGCCTTCTCGTCCTCGTCACTCGTCTTCGGATCTGCAGCTGCACGAGTCGTGTTAGCGTAGTTTGCATGTGATAGGGGGTCAGGGCTCTGTGCTCACCACCATCTGCGACTACTGGGCCACGGGCACGCTCGAACTTCTCCTTCAACTTGTGCCTGTTTGACAGACTTGATCAGTATATCTCCCTCTTTATGAGTTATGAAGGAAGAGGACATACCAGGACGCCTTGGCGGAGTTGGCATTCTTGAACCCACCCAACTCTGCAAACTTGGGGTAGTCGATTGCGACGTCGTTCTTGTTGGCCTGGAGGGCCTTGCCGAGGAGCTCGAGCTCGCGGGCGGAGAAGGCGGGCTCGCCTTTGGCGGGAGTCTTCTTGATAGGGGAAGACATGGTGATGGTGTGAGAAAGAGGAAGTGGCGAAGTGTTTTCAGAGACGATGCTGTGAGTCGACAGTGTAGTTGAGAGGGGTCTTGTCGGCGTAGTGTTCGTGGTTGTTGAGGAGAAGGAGAGAGAAGTGGAAGATGGAGAGTAGAAGTAGGAGTAGAAGAGTTTGGATTTGGCCCCGAACATGTGAATACGAACGAGGTCGTGGGTATCTGGAGTGGTGTAAGCTCACATGCCGTTTGCATCTTCACATGGATTGTACTTCACTGCTCCGCGGTCAATGTCGACGGCGAGCTTTTACGAGGATGCATGCATATGCCACACGCTCGAGCATCTGCCAGCGCCGTTACATTTCGAGGCCTAGAGAGTCACCAGGGCGTCCTGTGACGGTATAGGGATGTCTTGCTGAACAGTTGGTGGTAGAGGCCTCTTGCGTATAGTTTCGTATATGACGCAGAATCTCCCAAGTGAAGTTTGTGCATGTGAAACTGCATGTGAACGTGCACGGTTGCCTGGCAACAAGTGAAGTTTCGCGACACATCGCAAACGACCTGCATCTCGTGCGCACCTTTCGTTTCTTCCATCCACACAACTCAGACACCTTCCCACTTTCCGACATCCAACATCACACATCACACTCAACAACCGTACCACTTGCTTCTCGCCATCCACCCACCACAACCGCAACGGTGCGTACCCCTCGACCTGCCCTCGGGAATTCTTGCTGACTTCGAACAGATGGTCGACTTCTCCGAGCGTGAGAAGGAGCTCATGGCACTCGCCTGGCAGTGCTTCGAGGAAGAGCCGAAGGTATACAGGACGAGCCCCTTGGTGACACACATGATCGCTAACATCGTCGCAGATTCAGTTTCCCAAACTCGCCGAGATGGCCGGCATGACCAACGCAGGAAGCGCTTCCAATGCCTGGCGCAACATCAAGAAGAAGCTGGCGACCATTGCTGCGGGCAATGGAAACGGTAGCGCAGACGGCGTCACCACCCCCAAGGTCAAGGCTACTCCCAAGCGCAAGAAGAAGGCGGCCAACGACGATGACGACGACGCTGAGGAGACTCCTGCCAAGGTGCGTTCATACCCGCGCATGAACTCGTTTTGACATTGCTGACTCCAGGCTACAGAAGACCAAGGCGACCCCCAAGAAGAAGGCGAAGAAAGCGGCTGCTGAGGAGAACGGTTATGAGGAAGACGACGACGAGGAGAAGCCGAAGGTGAAGGCAGACACGAGCGAGAGCGATGATCTGGCCTAAGTGCGGTTGCACATGATTCTTTCACTGTTCTTTTGGACTGTCGAATGTCGAAATGTCATCATCCAGCAACAGGCCTTGAACATTGGTCCACGAGCAGGAGATGAAGGCGAGTCGGCATTATGGCATCGTCCATTCTCGTCCTAGGCCCTGATGATCCTGGGTACTATAGCTTCGTCAGAATCCGGCCATCATCAACAATACCACTTCTTTCACAAGTTCCAAATCATTCCCTCTTTTCCACGTAGCACATGGCAGTGCGCTCCTTTTTGAAGTATGCTTTTACGCGTATACACCAGTAGTGACAAATGCAGACGCAGATGCCAAGCGCAACTACTTCCTTCTACAGTAATGCGAACGCCTGTAGTGCGAAGATGTGGGCCAAGAGCTGGGCTGCTTCATTTCCCAAAGTTCGGCCATGCACGAGGGCTGTGCAGATACATGTATAGCAGAGCAACCGATTACACAACGTATGCCCGTCAGCTGCCGGCGGTGTTAGGCAGTCGAGATACGGCGACATCAAGTCTCATGGCCGAAGGGAAGAAGATGGGGACGTGAAGTGAGGACGGGACAAGTGGTGCGATCCTTAATCAAACATTCATTCACCCAATCGGCGGCCGTCGATCAAATGAAGAAGGGACCCTGGTGCTTTGATCGCTCAGCGGCGCCCGCGGGCAGTCCAGGCACTTCGCTTTCGCTGCGCGGCGCATTGGATTCTGGGTTCCAGTTCAGCTCCCAGGCTCCATGGGTACTCCTGCACACAGCCCCAGGAATAGATCCGTGGTCTTGAACAACATGTGCTCCTCGAGTCTCACTCGACAGTCTTCCTCGCCCTCCATCGACCTCAGGAACTGTCCCAATAATGGTCAGCGTGACCAAGTCGCGGTCGAGCTCGATGCGGACGTTTGACTGGACCAGAAGCACTCAAACCAGTGACTTTCAGAAACGCACGAAAGATGTAGATTGGAATCAGTCCCCGCTCGGCGCAATCGCAGAATGGCCTGCCAGCCTACGACAATTCGTCCTTCTCTCCACGGCCGATCCATCTCCTTCAGCGGTTGTATACGGACCGCTCGACAATGCCGCGATTGTGTATAACGAAGCGTTCGCGAAGCTCTTCGGCAGCAAAAAGACCAATCTACAAGGACGACCGTGTCGTAACGAGCTTCTCGACCTTTGCACCGAGTTCGACAATGTCTGGGAGAGACAAGTGAGCAATGGCTGTGCCGAGATCGTGAAGAATCAAAGAGTGAGGTCAGATCGATTGGGTTTCATGGAAGAGAGGCTATACACGTGGAAGTTCGTTCCTATCATTGGCGAGGATGGCCAGGTCGCTGGCAGTCTTGTCACTGTGGACGAGGAGAACAAGCTTCCACCTCGAAGGGAGAGGAGCAAGTCAGCGGTTCGAGAAATCGGAAATGCTGTAAGATCGGCCATTGATAGGACAGCCAACCAGACTGCTGTGAACATTCGACGACTGGACGAACACTTCTCGGGACGGACATGTAATTGCGAGAAACTGTGGCAGGCAACTCAGCACATGGAATACAAGGAGCAAAGATATGAGAAGTTTGCAGATCAAGCTCCTGTCGGCATAGTCACTCTCGACAAGTCATACGAAGTGGAGTGGGCCAACAAGTCTTTCTACGATGTTATGGCCCAGCCGCCAGAGTCGAAGTCATTGCTCAGCTACATTCATCCCGACGACGTTGCCAAAGTCCGAAGCTATTTCGATCTTGGATGCTACGAAACATCGTTCACATTCGAATGTCGACTGAAGAAGTGGGCGCCGGTGATGAGCCCTTCATCGGGAGACAAAGCCCCTGATCTTTCGCCATCGTGGATCTTGGTATCAGCCTATCGAGAAGCTGAATTCGAACAATACACTATGGCCTGGATAATAGACATCACATCGCACAAGCACGCAGAAGAGGTTTTGCGAAAACGTATGGATGAAGCGATTGAAGAAAAACTTACCAAGGAGCGCTTCATTGATATGACGAGCCATGAGGTTCGAAACCCGCTCAGTGCGATCGTCCACTGCACTGACGATATAATTAACGATATCCGCAACAATCCCAGTGCATCGGCTGACAGCGTTGTGGAGGCCGCGGAAACGATAGCGTACTGCACTCAGCACATTCGGAACATCGTAGGAGATGTGCTCACCCTGAGCAAGCTGGATTCGCGGCTGGTTGAGATTTCTCCCGTGCCCTCAAGGCCTGGCGATGTTGTGCAGGAAGCTCTCAAGATCTTTCACGGTGAACTTCGAGCAGGAGCGATCGAATTGGACTTCCAAAGGGACGATTCTCTGAAAGAACTCAACACTGAGTGGCTACTGTTCGATCCCAATCGCATGCTGCAAGTTTTGATCAATCTAGTATGTAACACAGATCATACTCGGTACAGGCTACGATAGCTAATGTTTCAACAGGTCACCAACGCGATCAAAGTTGTGAGAGGGCGTGAGAAGCGCAAGATCACAGTTCGAGTGGGCGCAAACACCACTGCTCCGTGTGGAACTAGTGGCGGTGTCCAATGCGTTCTTCCACGGCAAGACCCCAAGCCAGTCGAATTCGGCGAAGCGTTCAACCACGAGCAAGCAATATATCTGGTCATCCAGGTCGAAGACACCGGCCCTGGGCTTGACTCGGAAGAAATGGAGTGCCTTTTCCAACGTTTCACGCAGGCGAATCCCAAGACCGAGAGCAAGTACGGTGGAAGTGGTCTGGGCCTTTTCATTTCGCGTGACTTGACCGAACTACAAGGTGGCCGTATTGGCGTGGCTTCGACACCTGGCGAAGGCTCGACCTTTGTTTTCTCCGTAGAGGCGAGACGGACCACGGCGCCGAAGATACCACAGAGAGTTCCGTCGCTAGAAATTCCGACAAGACTTCGTGGGTCTAGCACCGTGGACTCGCCAGTCATCGCTGCACCTCCGTTAAGACCGTCTCTTGTTCCCTGTCAGCAAGTTCCACGATCTGCCGACAATCGAGACCAGTCTGCCCAGAAGGACGCATCGCCAAAAAGCGCAAAAAGAATCTTAGTCGTTGAAGACAACCTCATCAATCAAAAAGTCCTCGCGAATCAACTACGCAAACGCGGATACGACGTGAACGTGGCCCTGCACGGGGGCGAGGCTCTTGAGCGTCTGAGCATGACACCCACCACACCCGAGGAGAATCCAATGGAGCAAGCGCCCTTCGACTGCGTTTTGATGGATATTGAAATGCCTGTCATGAATGGCCTTGATTGCGTCAAGAAGATCCGAGAGTTCGAGTTGAAGTGCTCCATGCGAGCTCTGCCCGTCATCGCTGTCACGGCCAACGCTCGTGATGAGCATGGTGCCGCCGCGTTGGCAGCTGGGATGCAAGCAATCACGACAAAACCATACAAGATCGACGACTTGGTGGCACAGATGGATCGAGTGTGTCTAGCAGCAGGATGAGCTTATCATCGCTGACCTGCCCTGTAACAGTTCACGACACTGGTTTCTGGCCCACCACAACCTTGATATTCCACCTCCAATACTGCTCGCCCTCAGCAACCTCCTCATCGCAACGCCGGCAGAGATCCTCGACATCCTGCTCCGTCTTGGTATGCTCATTCTTGAGATTGGCAGCAAAAGCTTTAGCAATGGCCACGACAGCCGCATGCTCGACATCCGAACCCTCGCGCCTCATATCCAAGCACCGATCCGAGCTCACCAGATCCTCACTGCAGTCCTGAAACCCAGCCTTCCGCACCGTTTCGCCCAGCCTTCCCACATCCCCAGCGAGCTTTCCATGCTTCTGCATCACCTCACGCACGAAGCCGAACAGCTCCTTGTGCGCAACCCGCGACGAACCGCGTTTGGTCTGAAGCACATCCATATACTCAAAATCCGCTTCACACCACTGAAAGAACCCCCCAGGCCTCAGCAACTGCATAGCATGCCGAGCAACCGTATTCCAATCCTCGCCCGTGAGTCCCACGATCAAAAGGCGGATATGCACGACATCAAACCTGCCCTGCAACTCCTCCGGCACCGGCTGGAGGATATTCAGCAATTGTAGCTCACAATTCGACGGCACGGAGCTTGGGAATTGTGCGTCTGACATGTCGAACCCCACGAGCTTGACGTGAGGCATCTCCCTCGCCAGATCGATCATCCACGCCCCGGTGCCGGTGGCTACATCTGCGATTTGGGGATTCGCCGTGGAGAGGGAGGCAGCGATGCGTGGATGGAGGATGTATCCGAGACTTTTGATGTAGAGGCGGTGCTGTGCATCCAGACGTTCGCTCTCGTTCGGGTTTCGTGGTAAGGCGTATGGCCTGCGATTGTCTTGTGGCATAATCGCTGGCGATGAGATGGTAAATTCAAGGTCAAGAGCAACAAGCAGAACCTCAATAATACATACACAGCTTTTATGTCATGCGACAAAGACACCGTATCGGACATTCACCTACCATCCCTCCACGTAGGTAATCAGTAGATCCTGACAGGTACCAGTATTCAGGATCACAGTCTGTTTCGCCTGCAGCTCTTTACGCGAGAGGGTTTCCTATACGGGGCATGCAGTTGTCATCCTGATGAGGAAGAGGTACTTGAACGATTGAGCAACCAATCTCCAACATTGACAAATACTTTTCATTCCTCTTGACTAAACTCCTTGTCGCATGCTGGGTATACCTTGGCTATCCATCCGAAGTCGCGCGCACCACATACGCGCGTTATGCACATAGTACAACAGTAATTATTGGGAAACACCCGGAGGGCCACTTGTTCAACCTCCCTTGCCAGTCCAAGCTAGTCCTGCCAGCTATTTGACGCCTTTGATACGCCATGCCATGCTGTCGTGAAGTCCATGAATCCTCGAGTACGCCGTGAAGAGAACCGTGAGAGTCGGATCAAGCTGCAGCCCGATCGACTTAGACGGTGAATTTGGCCTTTGCGCGGCTGCTGCCAGCATGAGCCGAGTCGGCGTGACCGCTGAACTCGACCTGCTCGCTTGGGCCCAGCGCAAGGACCTCCTTGAACTGCTTGCCGATACGCTCGAGGCGCTTGCGGCCCTCATCGCGATCGCCCTCATCCTTGCGACCCTTGGGTGGTTGACCAGCAGTCTTCGTCCACAGGCCCACACGCCAGAAGGCCTTACGGATGTTGACCACGACACCCATGACCTCGCTGTCATTCTCATCCTCGAGCATCTCTCCAATCGCCGCCAGCATGATGTTGAGCCAGGTCTCGTCGTTGGCCTTGCTGCCCTTGAAAGTGTAGGACCAGCGACCACCGTGCTTGTTCTGGGGATCCTCCCACTCTGGGCGAACGCCGGACTTGAAGAGGTGGTAGTCGGACTTTTGGGCGAGCTCGGAGGCAGGAGTGATGTTGTTCTAAGAAAGAATAAGAGGTCAGTCGAAGAAAGTACAATAGGATGCCGTTGCAGGCAGGAGCAAGACTCACGTAGATGCCCCAGAACTCCTCAACGCTGTTAAAGCTGATGACCTCCTTGAGCAGCTCGTTCCAGTCTTGCTTGCCGCTCGGCGGCTTCGTGAACCACAGCGTCCAGACATTCTGCAGAGCGTGCTTAACGTTGAAGTTGGACGGGTCGTCGAAGACGGTCACGATCTGGTCGCTGGATTTGTCGCCATTCGAGGCGCCGTTGGTTGCGTCGGTCATGCCGCCGTCTGGAGAGATGGGGATCTCGTTGAGGGGGACCTGCTGGTCAGAGGCAGGTGCGGGAGTTGGACCGTCGGATGCGACTTCGGCCATGTTGTGTGTGTGCGGTGTAGGTGAGAGTGCGAGGAGGCTTTAGGCGGTGGAGGTGTAGTCGAGAGACTGTGCGTCGCTCAACTTCGAGGGTGGATGTGGCGGTGGATGGTGGAGTTGGGGAATGTCAAGCAAGAGGAGTGCGATTTGGCGGCTTCTCTTTCTGATGAAAGTCGGCGGTGGCGCACGGACCCGCCGAGCTTAAATTTACCGGGGAAGGCGCAAACCTCACCTCACAAATTCCCGTCTTCACATGTCAGGCACGTGCTCGTGAGAATATTCACAATCAGGAGCCAGCCATGTGTCCATTGAAGCGGAACTACCGACTCCGAGACTACCAAGATGTCCACGACTGGAGATGAAGCTGAGGAACAGGTTCCAGAACAAACACAAGATGCACCATCAGGGTCAGAGTACGAAGAGGAAGCCGAGCGTCAGGAGGAAGATTATGACGAAGAATCTGAATCCGAACGTGAAGGACGCTTTCATGGCCCGGACAGTAGCTGGAGATTCTACACCAAAGAAGAACGTGCCATAGTCTCTGCCCTAGACCAGGCTGAGAACAATGATCTTAGCGCCCATCTCTACAATGCACATGCATGGAAACAGAGGCTACGAGATGTCGAACGGATGAGAGAATCTCTGCCATGGCACACTAAAAACGGTTGGGTCCAGCCTGAAGACAATGGCAAGTTGCCCTTCTTGCCGCCGGCTGCTTGGACTGCCTGGCCCCTGAGACCTGAGGACGTTCCGAGATCGCGAGAACAATGGGGTATACCTGCTATTGATCCAGAAGAACAGAGTGGAACATTCACTAAGGTCGAGCCATGGAGACCAAGCCTCAATTTGCATGAGGAAGTGAAGGCGGTATTTCTGCGCACAGCCAAAGAAGCCTTTCGTGAGCGAGAGCGGGCTGTGAACGTGAAGAAGGAGGGGCCTCCTCAAAAAGCATCGGAGATACCAATCAGCTCTGAAGCAACGCCAACGCGTTCGGGAAGCGAGCAGTCCGAGGACGACGATGAAAGCGACGAGGATCAAAAATCGTCACAGAATGGCAAAAAGGAGGAGGACGAGGAGGAAGACGTTGACATGGAATCAGTGATTGACCACAAGCTGGTTGGTGAAGAATATGTTTCATCATTTCTCCTGGACGATGACATTGCCAGCTCGATTCTGGAACCTACAGTCAATCATGTCATTGCTAAGTTCGATGACTTGCTCATTGGACTGCACAAGAGCCGACTTGGTCACCGTCAGGATCGTTCCAGGTCTAGAGGGAGTAGTGCCAATTCGCGATTTCGATCAAAATCTCGCGAGCGACCACGCAGCGCTGCCAGCGTTCCCTCCAAGCGCAAGCGTGCGGTATCTGACAACAATTTCAACGATGACAACCCTACATCAGAGGATGTCGAGTCTGATACAGAGATCCGCACTGGGAGAAAATCTCAACGCGAAAGTAGGAGACGTATGCCTGCTCCCCGAGACTGGAGCGAAGTCCTCGGCATAGCAGCAATGGTCGGCTGGGATCAAGACGTTCTCGATCGCGCCGAACGTAGATGCGCAGCTACCTTTGGCGAAGGCATGACCATGCGTATCATGCCAGAAACCAGCTTTGGCACCTCTCGAGATCAGATCGTTGAGTACGTGCCAGACATGATTCCTCCTATCGACGACTGGTCGGAGAACGACATCGATTCAGAAGAGGAAAGCGAAGAGCCTCCAAGCCTCGCATGTCCAGAGGAGTTTTGTCCTCGCCACAGTGAACCATACGAATCTGCTTGGCGGTTGAGGGAGCATCTCAAGAAGAAGCACAAGTTGTCGAAGGACGAGGTCAATCGCCTCGTGCCACGTGTCTCCGCTCCTACCTCACAAACTAGGGCCAAGGACCGTGGCGAGGCCTCAGGAGGGGAGGACGAAATCATCGACGACGATACCGTGGCAGTGGAGGGTGGCCAGGAAACCGGCGCTGTCCGGCTCGATGGCTTCCTGCAGCCTATAAATATTCGGCTTCATAGATCGAAGGACAAGCAACCAAGGAAACGAAGCGCTTCTCGACGCAGGGTGGAAGACACAAGTGCAGAATAATATGAACCGAGAATCTCGATCACTCTACTCTCTCATTCCAAATTGTCGTCAGGTATCAAATGGCCACTAACGCCACCCGCTTCGAACGCAGCAGGCTAATGTACAAAGCGTGTGCATATGAAAGTCAACACGTCTCCCCTCACCGCTCACTTGATCTTTCCTATCCGTCGCTTCGCGACATCAATCTTGCCCTGCACCCGATCCGCATCTTGCTCCACCAACCCCAGCATCTCATTCTGAATAGCGAGCTCCTCATTGATCATAATGCCCATGTCCTTCAGCTTCGCCACCGTCTTGCCAAGAGACAGTACATCCTCATCTTGTTCTTGCATGACCTGTTTCTGCAACTGCAAGACACCTGAGTTGTCCAGTTCTCGTGTGCGTTCCGTCTCCTTGAGTGGTCCTCCGAGGACACGACCGCTGGGCTTCGCCGCCGCAGTCCCTCGCCAAAGCCCTTCTTTGTCAGACGCTGTTGCCACAGCAGTGGTGTTGACACTACTCGATGCGGTCGCCGCTTTGGTCGCCATGCTCTTCAATACGGCTTCCAGGCCCTCGACTTCTTTCTTTGCTGCTCCGACCAGATCTCTTCTCCGTCTGAGCTCGCCATCTCCTAACCTCTTTGCACCACCCCACCCCGCATCGTCGCCTTTACTAGCAGCCGAGATCGCTTTCAATCCATCGTCCAGCTGCGCGATTGACGTTGCCGCTCTTACAAGGCTAGCTTTTGCATCGGCGGAAAGAGTATGCTGTTGCTGCGCCGTGGTAGCGGCTTCTCTCCGTTTAAGCAGCTGCCTCGCGCTCTGTATCTGCGACTTCAAATCCCGATGAACCTCCAACCACTGATTAGGATCCGTGACAGGTCCAGCACTTCCAGGTCGTTGCTGTGGTACGTGACCGTTCGCAGTCGTGGTTATCATACCGCTCGGCAAGTTCAAGAAAGTCCTCCATGCGCTACTACTTCGCCACCGCGCATCATCTGACTCTATTATGCTCTTGACATACTTCTCCAGCGCCTGCCGTCTTTCCTCCGTAAGTGCCTGGCTGTTAACCGTCCGTCGAAGCCATGATTTCGCGGGAAGAGCAACAGGAGGTGCCTGGCCGGTTTGCGATACGAGATCGTTGTTGAGGTTCGTGAAGTCTGTATATCGCTTCTTGATCTCGTGTTTCCGCAGAGGCAGTTGTAGAGTAATGTGGTAGACGGTATAGGGCTTGCCTGCCGGGTCGGCGATCGAGGTGGTCGGGATGGAAATCTGGAGAGCGGGAGCCATGACTGGCAATTGTCGCATCGCGCAACAGGAAGCTTTCGAGGTCGGTCTGAGCTATTAGCGGTTGTAAACGCCAAGGTCGAGTGTGTTGTTGTTTATGTCAAAGGTCATAGGTGAACCTGGAGGCTGTCAAGCAAAGAGGCGCTAGCGCAGATCGCTCCAGCGTCATCGCGCGCCACGTGCCGAAAGCATGTGAAGCTTTGAATTTAACACTACCGCGACGACCACCACTTCTCAAGCAAGGCCAGGACCGTCACGATGCAGTCAGTCCGGCAAATCGAGCGCCTCAACCAAGTCGAACTCGACAAGTGTGTGCCCCCAAACGCATCCTGGCACACCGACTACCGCGACACAGCCTACATCTACATCGGCGGCCTGCCCTTCGAGCTCAGCGAAGGCGACGTGCTGACGATCTTCAGCCAATATGGAAACCCAGTACACATCAACCTGGTGCGGGACAAAGAGACCGGCAAGAGCAAAGGGTTCTGTTTCTTGAAGTACGAGGACCAGAGGAGTTGCGATTTGGCTGTGGATAATTTGAGCGGGGCGGGGGTGATGGGTCGCGTGCTCAGTGTTGATCATACGAGTTATAAGAAAAAGGAGGGGGAGGTTGAGGGGATTGGAGACGAGCAGGTGGAGGATGCGGCGGGGGATGATACGGATCGGGAGGGGGATGAGAGGAGGAAGAGGAGAAAGACGGAGAGTGAGAGCGAAGAAGAGGAGAGGCCGATGATCAAAGAGGAGATTGAGCTTGCGAAGCTGTCGAGGGAGCATGATTATGATGATCCCATGAAGGAGTATCTGGTCAAGGAGAAGCGTGAGGAGGTCGCAGAGGCTTTGAAGAAGGTCGTCAAGCACAAGCTGAAAGAAAAGAACAGGGACAGAGAACGTCGACACAAGCACCACCATCGTTCTCGCAGAGATGGCGATCGTGACGGGGATGGAGATCGCAAAGAAGATCGCCATCGTTCGAGGAGAGAGCGTGGATCAGACGACGAGGGAAGGCACAAGTCGCATCGTTCGCGACGAGATGACCGAGACGAGGACCGCCATCGATCAAGACGAGACCGTTCACGAGCTCCTGGTGACTCTGAAGATGATCGAGAGCGCCGGAAGGATAGATCTAAACCGGACGAACGCGACCCAGACGATGAGAGACGAGACAGACGTGATCGAGAGGAGAGGACAAGAAAGCGTGACGATCGCTCCCTTTCAAGAGAACCATACAGGCGCCGATAGCATTCTAGGTATCTCAACACAAAAGCGACTGGATCCGATACTAAACCATCCCAACAAACCCATACGAGAACAGGCCCTAATCAACTTATCGTGTCGCATGGTCCACCAACTCCTATCCGAGAAACCCCTTCAATCCCTCAGAAAACCGTAACCTCATTCTCCATCGTGTCCCAATCACATCCTTCACTCATCACCAAACCTCACCTTGACACTCCCACTCGTAGTCTTAACCCCAATTTCCCCACCACCATACCCCTTCTGTGCTATGAGATGTCTCTCGACAGGCGAATATCCTCCATCCGAGATAACCCGCACCCCCTTGCCCTTCACACTCAGACTACCACTCGTGCTCTGCTCGTCGATCATGCCCGACCACTCGTCGGGGTAGAGAATATCGATCGAGCCGCTCGTCGATGTGGATTTGTGCGTGGTGTGGTTCTCGGTCCAACCCTCGCCAGGATAGTAAGGCTGCAGGACCCGGAGATGAGTGGATCCGGAACGGGTGTCGGTGTGCATGGTCGAGCGCTGTTTGCGGTCGAAGAAGGGAAGGAGTTGGGCGTTGATTGTGCCGGAGGTTGAGTGGATAGAGGTCAGTTCACCCAGGATGAATTCGCCGGAGATAGAAGCAGACGTCGTCTCGACACGACTGGAATACTGTCTCTCGGGGATGTTGCCCTTCTGAGGGAAATAGGCCTTGACAGTCCCGGAATTGGACTTTGCGATGAATTCAGCTGGTCGCGGGTTCTTCTCGTCTGCCTTCCTCGGGTCGACATTTATATTGATGGATCCCGACTGTGACTGGACGGACAGGAGGTCTAGCAGCGCGAAGGTGCCCTTAATCGAGCCAGAGATCGTCGAGATTTCAGTCTCTCGAGAAGACCAGTAGTCGACGTGCACAGCGCCTCGAATAGCGTTGAAGATCGACGGTCCTGTCACTTGCAAAGCCGCGAGTTCTTCTTCGCCGTCCTTTCGATTGAAAAGACCGTCTTCAACCTGGATTTCCAGGTTTCCCGTCGACAGTTCCCAAGCATCCAGCACAACTCCTGGGCGAACGTCAACCCTGACGTTCACCCACAGGCAAGGCTTCCTGGAGTCGCCACCTTCTGCCTTCTCCATGATCGGTAGCTGTAAGACGAAAGAGTCTTCTGTCTTGACATAGTCCGAATCCACAACCTTCCAAGGACTGGTTGTGGCATAGTTCACCCACAGTCGAATGTCAACCCCTTGCTCCTCTTGCGCTGGTTGTACGGTAATCTTGCCATGGATGTTGTTCGATACCCAAGTCGAGCTTTCTATGAGCTCAACGAATGAGAAGTTCTGTGGGTTTTCAAAGTCGTACGTTTTCATCTCGCTGTATTCGCCGTATGGACACTGCCGCGTCGATGGGGGCGATGGCATGGTTGCCGGATCTTTTGGTGGGATGACTGGGTTCTTGGGTGATTTATCCTCGCCGCCGTTGCCTTCGTGTGGATTGTCAGGCTTGCCTGATTCACTCCTATCGTCAGCGGCGCCCATGATTATGATGACCAGGATGACAATCGCCACAAAAAGGATGATGTTGCATATTGACATGGACTTGCAACAACCCAAGCGCCATCTTCTCTGCTTCTTTTTGCTTTTGAGTCCGGTGAGCAGGCCACTCTCCTCATCCAAGGGTGGCACATCAGCGTCTCTCATGCTTTGTGGGCCATGATCTGAGAAATGCTCAGGGCCTGCGGAGCGTCCCAAAGTTACGATCTGTGCGCTCACAGGCACGCTGGTTGCTGCGAATAGTGGCTGATCCGCTGCAGTGCTTGACAAAGGTTGTTCTGGAGGTCGTCCCAATTGCGAGTTCCCATGCAGATTTGTCGGATCGACACTGGTTTGCCTTTGTGAATTGGGTTGTTGACTTTGACCAAACGGCTGGTGGCTCTGCGTTGACGGACGACTGGAAATTGCGGATTCATAGTCTGGAGGCGCATCTTCTTGGTTTGCAGATGGTGTTTCTGCTTCAGCCCATTCTACTGATCTTGTCGGAGAGCTTGGCAAGCTCAACTGCGACGGTGGCACTGCTGTTGAGGTACTGGCTCGTTCTTCCGCCCTTTCCCTTGCCTTTGCGTCCGCAGCGGCTGATATTGAAGAGTTCTCTACGAATGTCTCCCTTGGATGCGGTCTTTCTGAAAAATAGCCGTCTGCTGGCGAATCAGCGAAATTCGACTCGACGTCCGAGTCAACCCCAAGGGCGGAGGAGTCGGAATCATAGTCCTCTTCATATATTCCGGTGTCGGCCATTCTGTGCTTGGTACAAGTGAGTGCCGGCCAAAGAGCACCGTTTTCCAAAGCGCTTGGCTTGACGAGAAAGATGGAGACGAAGGAAAAGACCTACTTTTTCTACAAAATGCGACCTTCTCAAACCATGTGGCGCGTCTCTGCATTTTGGAGGAGGAGCTAGTCCTTAGGCAGCGAAATATCGAGAGCTGAACAGTCGGTAGGCGCTCCGAGCACTGGCGGGGTTGCATACAGGTGGTCCAATGGATGTGTCTATCAGCTCCCTCCCGCAGGGTTCGAGATAGCGAGACTCGTCAGTCGATTGTGCGAGCTGGGAACCAAGCTGAATCTGGAAGCTGCGAGTTAGGCCGCCTGGACTGTTCGACGAAGCACGGCATTAATCAATCGCACCTTTGTAACAGAGTGTCACGTATGTCATTTGGCGAGAAGGCCGACAGACACAGTCACCGATCGACGAACTCGGTCTGCATATATAGAAAGGGACAAGGCTCCAGAATATCGCTCGAAGGGATACGCGTCGTTGATGTCGTGGCTTTCAATGGCCAACATGGAGGCTTCGGAGTTCACTTTCGGAGTTCATGCGAGACATTCAACTCCGAACAATGAAGGAGGATCTCGTCAAGTCAGTAGAGTTGCGTCGTTCATCGTATATCCATCGCTGAATCGTATAACCAAGAGCTTTGATGTTGCCCTATACCCCAGGCATACCCACTGCCTGCCTGAACGCAGGTATCGCTCGTGGCAGAAAGTAAACAGCATAGATCGCACCAAAAGCAACCAACAAGCCAGTCAACTTCTCGAACCAGGTATGAAAATACGCTGCAGTCATAAGCAGCATCCACCAACTCAGGCCTGCGACCGCCAACGCCGCCTGGATTCCGACGCCTATCTCTTTTCCCGCGTTCGCATCTGTCGATTGATCTTCGGCCTCGTACGTGGCCTTCCTCACCAAACCATCTGCCGTCAAGATCCTTCGAGCCTCTCTAAGACCTTCCATGCGCATGACTGCGGGAAGCAGTTCCAGCCAAAGCATTGCACTGCCCAAGATGAGCAAGAAGACGTGGCCGCTGATATCATGTCCGCCGCTCCACTGTCCACCAATAGCCTTACACGCGGCGTGCGTGAAGACGTCTTTGACCTGACCTGCCTCCATCTTGTTTGCTAGGTCCTCCGCAGTATCGGCAGCGATTGCCTGGCACTTGCCGCCCGTCCATCTGAAACTGCGATCGATGATTGCCGGGCCAAAGAACCATTGCGTGACGAAGAACCAAGTCGCAGTCACGCACGCGTAGCGCAGAAAAGCTTGAACGCGTCGGCGAGTGGCTTGTAATCGAAGCGGTGGTCCCAGCGAGGAGTGGGAGAATATGAGCAGGAAGAAAGCTGCCGTGATCCAAACCCAGCCAATCTTGACGAAATAGACGTTGAAGACGTTGCTCTTCTTCGCGAAATAGCTGGGAGCATTCCGAGGATCGTAGGACTGCGAGACTGGGAGGTAGGTCGCCTGTCGGCTTGCCGGATGCAGTGTGCTAAACAGTGATCCGAGAACGAGGGTGGCAGGATATATTGAGAGTAGGAAGGCCTCGAGGGCTGTCGGGAGGAAAGGCGAGCCTTTAGGTGGTGGAGAATCGAGCTTCATGTCGGCCTTGGGTGTTGTTGGTACGCCGTTTGATGCAGGGGGGATTGGGACTTCGACCCTTGTCGTCCGCCTGGTGGCCATAGGTAAGGTGGTGCGCTTTGTGAGTGTAAGGTTCAAGAAGGTCGTGTCATGAAAGCATGGTGCAAAATGCAGGAGAAGGAAACATGGACTTGTTTTCAAGGCGAGAGCCTTCACATGTTCCTGTCGATTCGCTTGCGGTGACGCAAACTGTGGCGTTAGTGGCCAAAGCTTTTTGTGGCGTGTGTGAACAGATCGCACTTCACTTCAACGTCTGCTCCTCGCATGGCATCTTCGAGAAGCCTTTCTCAACCCCTTCAGCAGGATCAGGACAACCGGGCGACTAAGGTTCTGTTAAGATGCCATCTCAGTCGCTCTATGTGGGCATGACGAATAGTAACGCAGCAGAGACACTCATCACCTTGGACCTGCCGTTGAACGATCAGACTGGAATGGAATCGCTCTCCACTCTATCAAAGTAGTCGGTATTTGAGCAAAAGTGACCTCTCAAGGCTTTTTGTGGGCTTGACCGCCTGTCACAGACGGTAAGGTTCAGAGACTCTCATTCTACTTCACAGCCGAGCTTCTCCTCATCCTGACTCGCTTTCTTTGATGCATCCCATATCTGATCGGTTTCATTCTCTCTTTGACTCCAACAGACAAGACAATGTACTACTATGGCTGAGAGTATCACCGGAGCAGAGCTTGTTGCTCGATCACTAAAGTCCTTAGAGATAGACACTATATTTGGTCTGACTGGCTATCCCATCACGGCTATTGGAGAAGCATCTATCGATCTCGGCATACGTTTCTTGGGTTTCAGGAATGAAGTATGGACGCCAATACACACTCAAGGGCGGGCTGATGATGATGTCTAGCAAGCCGCTTCATACGCTGCCACAGCCTACGGGTACCTGACCGGCAAACCAGGCTGTCTCCTCGTAGTTGGCGGACCTGGCGTAATCCATGCCTTAGCCGGAGTCATCAACAGCAGCGGCAACTGCTTCCCTCTCCTCATGCTTGCGGGCTCCAGCGAGACATATTTGTTGACGAAAGGATCATTTCAGGAACTCGACGCCGTTTCCCTGCTGACTCCGCATGTCAAGACCGCTGTTCGATGGACGAACAAGGACAACGCAATCGATCCGATCGCTAAAGCGTATAGAACAGCGTGGTATGGACGTCCAGGTGCCGTATTTGTCGACATGCCTGCAGACCTGCTTCGAAGCAAAGTAGACTTCAAGCACCAACCAAGGATAGCGATTCCCCCACCACCAGCCCCTTTTCCAGACATAGATAGAGTCTCAAGGATCGCACAGGTCTTACAAAACGCAAAAGCTCCTCTCGTCCTCATTGGAAAGGGTTGTGCCTACGCCAGGGCAGAGGACAGCCTTCGTCAATTGATTGACACTACGCAACTACCCTTCGTACCATCGCCTATGGGCAAAGGCGTGGTCCCAGACTCACATCCCTGCAATGTTTCCTCTGCTCGTTCCAGCGCCCTTCGCAACGCCGACGTGATCCTCGTCCTCGCAGCAAGACTAAACTGGATCTTCCACTTCGGCGAACCACCCAAGTTCAGCCCAACAGCCCGCCTAATCCAAGTCGACATCGACGCAGATGTAATCGGCCAAAACCGCGGAGACGCAGAACTCGGTGTTGTGTCCGACATAACCAAGTTCGCAGCGCAACTACAGATCGAACTGAGTAAATGGCAATATCCCAACAACACGCCCTACTGGCACCGCCTCCGACAAGAAAAAACCCTCAACGAAACGAAACAATCCCACCTCGAACACCTCCACCTCCAACCCCTCAAAATCGAAAACGCCTTCTACCACATCCGCACCACCCTCGACAACCTCAGCCCACCCGCCGACGGCAGAATCGTCTACATCGCCGAAGGAGCCCGCACAATGGATACGTCCCGGACGTGCTTCTTCCAAGAACATCCCCGCCTGCGCCTCGACGCCGGGACGCACGGTACGATGGGCGTGGGGATGGGTTATGCGATTGCCGCGTGGGAGGCGTACAATGGTCCACATGCTACGGCGAGGTCGGGGATGGCTGGGAGGAAGAAAGTTGTGTGTATTGTGGGGGATTCGGCGTTTGGGTTTTCGGGGATGGAGGTGGAGACGATGGCGAGGTTTGGGATGGATGTTTTGGTTTTTGTTATGAGTATGCATATTCTTGTTATTCTCTCCATCGCACGGTGACTGACAATTCGATAGACAACGGCGGCGTCTACCACGGCCACGCGAACAGCAGAGAGGAATGGCAAGCCCAGCACGAAGCCACTAAACGAGGCGACGGTGCGAATGGTCTACGTTCATGGAGTCTGGGATACGAAACCCGCTACGATCTTGTCGCAGACGCTGTCGGCGGCAAAGGATACTTCGTCCGAACATCAGATGAGCTGATCAAAGCAACGGAAGAAGGCTTCCGAACCAACGTGCCCGTGATAATAAACGTGTCTATGGAATCTGGACGCGGGTCCGTTGCGGTAATAAAACCCCCTTTAGTCTCCTCTCTAGATGCCAGCAAGTCGTTGCTAACGTACACCCGATCTAGGTCTTTGGATTCGAAGTCCCACCGCCATCGAAATCGAAAGATACGAAATTGTAGTAGTAGGAAATAATCTAACAACCGAGAAGTTTTTCCGTGCCTTTCGCCTCAAAGCACCCATTTTTGCCGTTTTCCACAGGGGTATAGGTTTTGAATTAGAACTTCCCATCGATGACAATGCATTTCTCAGGCCGTTGGATGGGCGCTGAGATGTAGAGGAATCGCTCGGAGCTTTGCGATGCCGCCCATGTCTTCTCTGCGAACGGACTGCGTTGTCTGATGTTCTTGCCGTTGAGTCCGAACCATGCGGCGACTGCGCAGTAGGCTGTCGCGACGCCTGCGAGGATGAACAGGGCGTTGTTGGCGCCTAGCTTGGAGAACATTTGTGTGCCGAAGAGAGGGAAGATTCTGGATAGTGCTGCTCGCAGGAATGCCATGGGTGCGTTCGCTGAGGCGGCGTATGTAGCGTAGGTGTCGGTCAGGTATCCTGACAGGACATTATCGAACTCCACGACCGCGAATCCAAACAATGCAACAGACACGATGGATGCCCATGGACTGACTCCTTGTATGAGCGGAGGCACCGTCCACGCAAACCACCAGAGGCCGATCGCCAGTACAGGCGCGGCCAGGTAGAAGCCAAACAGCTTGTCTTCGGGTTCGATAAAGCGACGTTGTCTCCGCCGTCGCTTGGTCATGCAGATGTCGTAGAATCGAGGGAGGATCGAAAATGCAACTCCCACGGCAATGGCGATGAAGACAAGCGAGGCCTGCCGATGCGTGAAACCGTATCCATCGGTATAAATGACGGGAAATGCTTCACTGAAAAGGTACGTGACTCCATATACGGTCCCAGCCATAATAGAAGTCAACAAGATGATTGGCTCGCGTATGAAGAGTCGCACGGGGAGCGTAAGCGACGTTCTGATGAACGTCTTGATATTCGGCATCGTCTCGTCATCCTCGACGGAGAGACCATCGAAGCTCGTCTTCTTGGCGATGAGTCTGACTTGCTGACGGAGTAAGCGGGACGGTCTTGATTCTCGCATACCGAAGCAGAGAATGGCAGAGACTGCGGCGACACAGGCGGCCACGTAGAAGATCCACGGCCTAGAACGGTTAGCAAGCGTCATCTCAATATGAAGCCCTCGTACTCACCATCCGTAGGAAGACGTGCTCACGTATGTGGCAATAGGCGGACCCAGAGCGAGGCCGAGCACTGCAGTAGCAATCCAGATGTGAATCAGCCAGATGCGAGCCTTCAGATCCCACATATTCTCGATACTGCCGGCCGCCACAACCGCGGGCATAGCAGATAGGAAGCCAGAGCCAAATCGTCCAATAATGATGCATGGAACATTCGGCCATGCTGCTGTAATTAAACAGAAGATCGCGTAACCAAAGGTCGTCGATACGTAGATGGTCCGTCCGCCGAATGACTCTGCCATCGGGGGAAACACCAAGCCTCCAAGTGCTTGCCCAAACATGTAGACCGTCGTGAAGCAGACGAGGGCGACCGTCCTTCCTAGTCCGAGACTTGCTGACGACTCCAGGGCAATGGATGATCCGGTGTTGCTGATGAGGGTCATGAACAACTCCAGGAAGCAAATGAGCGCCGAGTCATAGATCTTCCTCCGTAACCCCCAACGACGGGGATGTATCTTGCTGTTGTCGCTGAATGTGACGACGCCATAGCTGTCGAATTTGAAGCCTCTCGAATACAATTCCGTTGCAACATCGCTGGGCACTTGAACGAACTTTTTTGGAACCAGTAAAGATTCGTCTGAGAAAGCAAGACTAGGTTCCGATGGTGTTCGCACCTTCTCCGTGACGAGCATGGTTTGACGATCCGTCCAGACATGGTCCATGGTAATGACCCGGGGACGTTCTCTCTTTTTGTTGCTGCGTCTGTGGCGTCGGACCTGGAGGGAATCTGCCACCCTGCGTCGATTGCTGGCGGGAGATGTGCGCTACCCGCAACAAACACTCCTTCCGGCGTGAACCAACTCAAGAGAAGGATGTCATCCGCTGACGCAGCTAGAGCAGGCTGTCGTGTTGATCATGGAGCCACCTGAACATGCAAGTGTGCAAGCCATAATAGGTTTACCTCCATCGCGTCACGCCCTAACATTGGGCACTGTTGCGAAGAGCAACACGGCATCTTGCATGGCCTGCCACATTGACGCCAATCGGAGGTTGCAATGGCAGCATGTTGAAACCACACCATCGGCTCGGTGTCCTCCAAGACTTGCTCAAGAGGTATCGTTTGCATTCCGAGACTTGATAAGGACGTCAAATCGGTAGACTTGGTTCTTGGGAGCAATCAACGGACCGGCAAGGCCAGAGAACTGGAGCCGAGACAAATGCCAGGAATGCCCCAGGTGGTGGCAGCCATGCAGGCCATGGCAGGGTGGAATGTTGCAATGACGTTTGAACTCTGTCAATAAGGACTTGGCGACAGAAGGGTGAAGTCGGGGGATGCAAGTGAGATGGAACTAATGTCTTACTTTCTTCCTTCTCATTATTCTTAGGTAGATCGGCGGCACAGCCAGCGTTCGTGATGGAGTAAGTTAAGGTGCTACAGGAAACGGACCACAATTTGTCATAGATATGAAGGTCGTACTTCGTTGCAAACGACCTAAATATCTTGTTAGCCATTGATAGGTGGCAGAATTGAAGTGTCGGTTGAGTGCAGTAAATGTTTGCGAGCTGTCTTCCGGGACATTGAAGGGTCCGCGGAGCGGCGAGACGTCAGGACAAAGTTGGAAAGCGCTCCTTTGTAAGTAAGTGTAGCTCGGCCGACGTGGTCGTCAATGCTCTTACGAAGAGCATTTGCTGATGAGAAAGCTTTTCGGCTGCGGAGACCGTGCCACGTTGTTTGGCTCAACAGCGTCTCGTACGTACCCTAAGTGGACCTAAAGTTGGGCTCATGCAACCCTAACAACGACTTTGCCAAAGTGCCCGCCGGAGAAGAGGTATTGCAGGGCTTGGGCGGCTTCTTCAAAGTTGAAGATCTTGTCCACCACTGGATGGATCTCGTGCTCGGCATAGAACTTGGCCATTTCCTCAAAGCGGTCTCGGGGTCCGTTGAGGATGCCTTTGAGAGTGACATTGCGACGCAAAGCGAGGACGTTGGTGTTGAGCCTGTCTCCTGGAGCGTCTTCCTTTCCAGATAGATAGCCGATGCAGTCGATCAATCCACCAAAGGCAACGCAGTCGAAACTTTTGCGTAGCGTCTGAGAGCCACCGCACTCGAAGATGATATCAGCACCTTCGCCATTGGTAATGCGCATGGTCTCCTCCTGCCATTCAGGCGTTGCCTTGTAGTTAATTATGTAGTCGGCGCCCAAGTCTTTGGCCTTTTGCAGCTTTGTGTCTGAGGAAGATGTAACGATAGTCTTCAGACCAGCCGCGTGCGCAAGCTGTAGCCCAGCAATAGAAACGCCACCGGTGCCTTGGAGCAGGACAGTCTCGCCACCGGCGGCTGGCTGGCCCTTTGGGCGCATGCAGTTTAACGACATCCAAGCTGTGACCGAGGCTATGGGTAAGCAACAGGCCTCTTGATCCTTCATGTAGTCGGGGACTACAACCAGGGACTCGGCTGAGAAAGATCTGTACTCGGTGAGGACACCATCGAGAGGGAGACCCAGTCCAGAAGCCATGTCCTTCTCCTTGACTTGACCAGTGAGGTGGGTTTGGTTGAAGATAGACATGACACGCTGGCCCTTTTTCCACGAAGAGGAGCCGGCATCGACAACGGTACCACACATGTCGCTGCATGGCACGAGTTTGCTGGCTTGCCCGACAGACTTGTGGTGAGAGTACAGACCCATACACACTGGGAACGTCAGCGAAGATTGTATAACCTTGGCGGCGTGTCCGTACCTTCAGTATCTCTGTAATTCAGCGATACAGCATTGATCTTGACCAGAACCTCCCCGTCCGTGGGCTCTGGGATCTTGGCAGTGGTCAGGGTCAGCTTATCGAGGCCATCTTGGCCCGTCTGCCATTGCTTCATCTCGGCGGCCATGATGGTGGTCGATGTTGATGTCTGGAAGGAGCGCAGGTGAGGCTAGCAAGGCTTTTGAAGAGCATTTCGGCAGACATAGTGACGTTGGCACAAGAGGGGAGTGGGTATCGTGAGTATCGGCCTATCTGAGAGTAGGCATGGATGCGGCGCGACTGCCGACGTTGACCCGCGCTCGCCTTCTGCCACGCGATACGACCCGGCATAACCCTGTCGCCTATCGTCATCTTTCAACTGCACTTGGCTGCCTTTCAACAACAACCTTACCATCGACAATAACATTCACGTTACGGACGGAACGCATACGGTATTGGAGCTTAGTTGTATGCGATGGAGATACGATACTGCGCCGAAACTCGAACTCTGCAATAGCCTGATCCGACAATAAACATGGCTGGCGACGTCAGGACGGCCGCAGTCTCGTCCATCGGCTCGAGCATCTTCGCCGTCCTCTCCATTCTCGTCATTGCCACGATCGCGCTCCTGGTAATCCGCTATTACCTCCCTCTACGATCGACGCCATCGTACCTACTGGTTCCGGTGTTCCTGGCTCTCGCCTTGCCCTCGAGCATCATTCTCTTGGTGCCTATCGACCTCGCTTCGGCAGACGGCAATGATACGAAACATTCAAGAGGCGTGTGGCTGCCGGAAAGAGTCATTCTGGTCGCATGGAGAATAACGTACTGGCTTACGTTTATGCTCACTTGGTTTATTCTGCCTTTGTTGGGGGAGTACTGCGATTCAGGATACAGGGATGCGAGGAGCCGAATCGTTTATTCGTTGCGATCGAATCTACGCTATCAGCTGATTGCGCTCGCAACTGGTACTGCAGGACTGGTATACTTCATACTCGAAAATGGATTCCATGTCGCGAGCATCAAAGGTCTCGTAATGGCATTGGCGTACGCGTGGGGATTGACGCTGGCTATTGGACTCATGGGACACGGTCTGGTAGCTCTTCCCAGGACGATATTCCGAAACGCCAGCGTGAGTGGGAGACTTCGCAGGCTGCAGGCCCAGGCGCCAAAATTGAAAGACAGATTGGATGAAGCGACGGACAAATTGGAAGAGCTTGAGCATACAGTGCATCAATTGAAAAGACACAAAGGAGGTGCATCTAGAGAACAGCAAGAGTGGATCGACGAGCTCGCCGATTCTTCGACGATTCTGGACCAGCGCCCTGGTACAGCAGCCGCGATACAGGCAACGAACCCCAGCATTCCAGCAGTGGTGACCGATCGATATCTTGCGGATCTTACTCGGAAACTCAAACGCGCACGGCACAGGAAAGCGAGGTTTGTAAACGAATGGGCAAATCTATGCCAACAGGCACAGGATACACAGACTATTCTTGACTCGGCTTCCTCGAAGAAACTGGACTGGGGTCGCAGGAATCCACAGGAGACCTCGATATTTGGACGAATGTCGTTTTTGACCCCGACGATGAGATATCACTTGCACATGAATGTGCTACCTTATGTGCGGATGGCTTTCTCAGGATTTCTTGGGCTTGCTTCCGTCCTGATCGTGTGGAGCGAAATCGTCAAATCGTTTGCCCCTCAGCTTTCTGTCATTGGGCTCACGGTTGTGCATCACCCGGACTCCAAGAGCGGTGGCAAGGTCAACTTCGCAGGGCAGCTGATAGCGGCAGCATGGCTCCTGTACATGGATTCTAGCGCCCTCTACGCAATCTCAGACGTCAAAGTCTGGGGCAACAGAGCGCTCGTCAAACGACAAACATACGCCGAAAGCGCGTGCTGGTACAGCTTGCAAGTCGCCAAGCTCACGGTGCCCCTATCTTACAACTTCATCACACTTATGCCACCGACAGTCTACGAAAAGACCAGCTTCCACTTCTTCCTCGGAAAGCTGATCGACCTCACTCCGCTAGGCCACGGCTTCAGCGCCTTCTTCCCCTGTCTGTTGCTCATCCCAGCCTTAGCCACGCTCTTCAACCTCTACGGCAAGATGAAGAACGTCTTCGGCTTCGGCGTCCTACAAGACGACAGCGAAGAGAACCCCTCAGGCTTCGGGACCGGCGGCTGGCGAGAAGGCCGCTCCCTCATCGAACGCGAAATCCAATCCGGTAGCGCCGAGGGCACACTCGGCCTCGCCAGCAGAGGAGCCTCCCTCGACCTCGAACGCGACGCCGCAGCGACCACGAACCCAGCACCGCGGCGAACAGAAAGGAACGAACCCCGTCAACCTTTCCGAGACGAGAACATCCGCGAAGCAAACCGCCAATTCAACTCCATCACCAACCAGGAAGAGGTGCAAGAAGATGACAGCCCTCGACACTTTTACCAAGACTTCACAGAACGGGTGCGGAATACCTTCGACACGGCCGAGCAGCCCGAATGGATGAAGAACATAGGCAGTGCGTTCAAAGCGCCCAAGTGGATGCAGCGGGATCAACGAGATGATTCAGGCGGCTCAGGGCTGGCGCGGTGGTTCGGCGGTCGTCCGGAGGATGGACGTGTACGGTTATAATAGATGGATATAAAGATTGTCGAGAAGTTTTAGCGTAGGCGTTTACGGAATTCTGAGACGTTTCGATGTCTGTTTTGCATTAATGATCATCATCATTGTTGTTCTTCACGGTCGTGGTCTATGTACAGTCGTCTACTCGCGTGTCTAATCTTAATGCTGCTGCTGTTGCTGCTGCTGATTAGGCGTTGCTCCAAGCACCCAGCCAAGACCACTGGCAAGTGCACCACTCGCCGCATTGGCAACCATGTCCCTCTTCCTCACTCTCTGCTGAGCATCGGTCGGACTCGTCGGCCTATCACTTCCTAGACTCCCCGTGCTCGCCTCCATGGACCTCTCTTGCTCTCCCGACGATCTCGCAGCGCCCTGCAACGGGAACGCGTTCTTACTGAAAGCTCTCGCAGCATTCCGAGTGAGATCGAACATGCTCAATGGCGTCTCATCGTTGCCCCTGTTCGCGGCGCCGATACGTCCCATCTCGCGACGTTTTTGGTTGAGGATCAATTGCGGTTGCTCGCCTCCAACGGTAAAGTTGCCCGGGAGCGCAGATGGGCCACTACTCATTCGCTTGTCGGCTCTGTCGTCGAATTCATCCTCTGCCTCCTGTTGGGCAAGCTGAAGGGATGTCATCTCCTCTTCGCAGCGACGCCACGCGGCTAGGATCTCGGTGAGCGCGGAGCCAGGCGCAAGGAGGAGTGCCAGTGAAAGTAGTTCTGTACGTTGCTCTAGGCGGCGAAGAGTCGGTGAGCTCTCTTGTGGACGATATCGGCCCGCCAGGAAGGCTGCTCGCCATGAAATGTCATCATCAGGCTCGTTCTTCGATCGACTGGAGCTCTTTTGGTGTTTAGGTCTTCTGTCATTGTTTGGACCGTTTATGTCTGCACCAGAGGGTGTGAGTCTGCTGACAATGTATGAATATGCGGTCTCGAAATCGTGCTCCTGGAGCGCAGCTTGTATCGCCATGAAAGTTACTCGTCGCTCGGCATCTTTCCTACGCTTCGCAACGGAATCCGGGTCTGCTGGTTCAGAACCGTTCAAGGCATGCTCATCATCCTCGTCGAAATGCAAACCTGCTGAGACAAGGTTGCGAGCAATCTCAATGAGGTCGTCCAGCTGGGTGTAACTTCTCGGGTTCTGTTCGAGAACTTTGCTGATTAGAGATATCGGGTCATGACTGACTCGGATGCTGACTGGCTGGAAGGGAACGCCGTGTTGCAAGGTCAGAGAATAGAAAGACAGGGCATGTGTGGCAGAAATGAGCGCTGCGGCTTCTTCAAACTTGGTGCTGCTGGGGAAGCGTGGGCGAAAGGCAGTGATGCTAGACATTATCAGTACTCGTTGATATTCGATATTTGAGTTGAACACATACATCTCGTTGGCTCGCTTCACTCCCCCTCTTGTTCTGTTGCCGTTGCTTGCACTGTCGTATGCCTCCATTGCCTTATCCAGGATGATCTGTTCTACCCGCGAGGGCGACAGCAATGCGTGCGATGGATCAGAAATGTAGAGACTACCTATCAACTCGAAGCCTGCGCAAGCCATGTCAGTCAGTTCCCCTGTTTTGAACTCGATCTTTGTCTTCTTCAGTCATAACGAACGGAAAGCTAATGTCGTTGCTGTCCACTCCGCCTAGGGTGTCCGTGTTTTGCACAGGATCTATGTCTTCCACTGAGCAAACCGTAAGTGGCGATTCTAGGAGAGACAGTAACAACGAGGGAGCCCGCCAACGTCCCGGCACAAGCAAATGAAGTTTGACTTACAGCTTGTGTCGACAAAAGTCTTGAGCATCTCTTCCTCGAACGCTTCCTTAGGAATCTTTCCCAGCACACCGCAACCCTCGTTCGACTGATCGTTGTCGTCAGGCTCGATTCCCCAGTTCCAGAGCCAGAGCAGTTTCGCGCGGTCTGCAGTCCATTGTGTGTCGTCTTTGCGGGCGCCATTCTTCGACAGGTGCCGCAGAATCCGTCTCAACACGTCAAGCTGCTCCTGAGAATCGGCGTAGAAATGCAGCTTGGCCACGTTTAGCAGCGACAGTGGGTATCCGAGTCCGGAGAATTGGTATGCACTGTATACCATCGTCTGTAGCAGCATGTACGCCTCAAGTCGTGGGGTTGTCAGAGGATGCTCAGGGCGCAGCAGTGCATCCGGTAGTAAATCTGCGACGGTCTGCGACTCATCCAGCTTGGTAGCATGTCTCTCGATACGAGGTAAGGAGTCGACGCTCGTCGCTAGATCAGGGGGTGGGATAAACTCGAGTAGCTCTGCGAGTCGTGCTAGGATGTCGTGGGCTTTGCGGACAGTCTCAGGACTGTTGGCTTGAGCAGCGTAACAGCTCGCAAATGCAGCTTGAGCGTACTGTAATTCCAACTTTCGCTGCTCTTCCTCATCAAGGTAATGTACCCCTCCCCTGTCGTGTCCTCCGAGATCAACATCTCCCGGGCCCTCCCACTCTTCCACGGCTCGTGAGACAAGCTCGAAGTTGTCCACAGCATGATGCACCAGCCAACGGTACATGTACTCCCAATCGTGTCCAGTCTTGTCATCAGCGCTTACGCCTTCAAGAGCGATCTTTCGAACCCCAAGTGCGACATTCTCGACACTTTCATTGTCATTGCCACTCGAGCTCTTTTCCTCATGATCATGGTCTAGCCTTCTCCGCTTGCGTTCGGTGTGACCGTACATCCAAGGACCTACGAGGCTCTTAATGTCTCTTCCGATGTTGTCTGTCTTTGCCGACTCGCTAGCGGTTCTGTCCCCTGGCTCGGATGCCTTCTTCATCAACACGTCCACAACTCCCCGGCCGCTCAATTTCTCGAAATCCGACAATGGCATAGAAACCGCCTCGTCCTCAGGGTAATATTCAACCTCCAACCTGAGCAACGGAAGCACCACGGAGATATACCAGGTCCGGATGAAGTCATTGCGGTTTATGAACGGCTCAATCAAAGCAGGAACTAGGTTCAGGAGACCAGTCTCTGCATCTATCCGATAGGCCCTATGGCAAAGGAACCAAGTGAGTAGATCTTTCGGCGCATGAGGTGGAAACGAAGGTGACAGTATTTCCAAGAGATGGAGCTTCTTGACACGTTTCTGCGCCTGTGCGTCCGAGATGTCTTTGACGGGAGATGTGTTGACTTCCACGTCTTCCCGATCGATGTTCACGTATAGTCTTGATGCAACCTCTTCAACGTAGTTCGTGTATTCGCGCGGGTCGAGAGCCTCCGGTAGATATGTCAGGAGTATGCGCAGGACGAGCTCAGGATCGAGGGCGTCGAGGCGGGAGGGCGTGAATGTGTGCAGTGCTTTGATATTCGATTCCAAGGCGAGGTGGACGGTCAGTAGCACGCATTGTGCCGGCGTCAGGTCTTTCGGGTCCATATTTGGGTGTTGTGAGGTGGTTTTGGTGAGTTTAGAAGTTGCGTCAATGAACGTAAAGCAGGATCCCTGTCGCGTTCAAGCTTTCGGGAGGTCCGCCGCCTGCATGTGACGAGAGCTTCTAACAGAGGAAGGTGAGCCGTGAAGGTGCAGGGATTCTTCAAGACATGTTTTTGGTACATTGACTTTACATAGGCCTAAACGTCTAGAAGGTCCCCTCCGTATTACCTTCTCCCATACTCTTGCTGCTGCTGCTTCCTGCTTGGATGGCGCCAATGATTCCATCCAAATAGTTGGCACCACTCCATTTCTGGTGCGTCAGGACGTCACAGACACCCTCTTTTTCTCTCCTTTGCACAATCTCAACATAGGCCTTCATGCCCTCCGTCTTGTACGCCTTGGCCAGCTCGTTAGTGATCGTGGCCGTGCTGTGGAGCCCTGCCAGCGAGATCAACTGCAACACGAAACCATGCTTGGCCAGATCCCAGATGAAGTTCTTCAGGTCCTCGTCGCTGAAGCCGTGTGCCGACCAGTTGAAGCTTGGTGACAGGTTGTAGACCAGCTTCTTGTCCGGAACCACGTCGTGAATATCTTTGGCAAAGCTGGCGGCGGTCTTCACGCTAGGGTCTCCAGTCTCAAGCCAGAGCAGGTCTGCATATGGCGCAAAGGCGATGGCACGTTTCGTAGCTGCGGCAACGCCAGCCTTGTAGTGGTAGAAGCCTTCACGCGTTCGTGGAGTGTCCCAGTTGAAGACAACAGGGCTTCCAGCCACCTCGGCCGCTGCCTTTCTTCGCTGGTGCAATGGCAGGTTTCTGTTCTCCGCCGTCTGCTTCAGATATGCTTGCGGGTCTTTCCCAGCAGCCTTGATGTGAGCTTCGGCGGCCTCATCGAAAGTGACCATCTTGTGGTCCTTCACCCACTTGGCCTCATAAGCGTCGATCTCTGGTCCAGAAGCGCCATTGAGCTCCATCATCTGGAGCGTCTCCGCCAAGGGCTCCACGTCCTCTGTGATGCCGAGGATGAACTCATGATCGCGAGCATCAATTGCTGAACTGAGAAGCTTGCCGCTCTCGCTATCTGTGCGCGCGATGACCAAGTTCTCGCAGCCCATCAAGTCCCATTGGAACCTTGTCGCAACCAGGCGGTTGATATGATCACCGATGGGTACCAAGACTTTGCCCGCAAGATGCCCGCACTTCTTGCCTCCATGGAGCTGGTCCTCGAAATGGACAGCGGCAGCTCCGTTTTCAGCGAATAATTTTGCAAGCTTGAGCACAGCACTCAACCCACCGTGCCCAGTATCTCCATCCGCAACAATGGGTCTCATGTAGTCGATGTATGGCGTCTGCTTCCTTTCCGCAGCACTGAGCTTCATACGAGCGTCAAAATGCTTGCGGTCGTGTAGTTGCTGGGCCTTGAACAGGCGTTGTACTTGATTGGGAACGGTATTGTAAGGATAGTCGCCAAAGTCGGGACTGACCTCGTTGGTAGTGGTGAGAACCGACGAGCAAGCCCAGCCAGAGACATAGAGGATTTCTTGGTGAGGTGCTTGTTGGGTCATTTGAATGGGATCGACAGCACCCACTTTGACAAAAATCAGTATTGACATTATGATCGATAAATTATTGAAAGACCTACTTGTATGTACAGGCTGTTTCTGCGAGTGCCGCTCTTCCAAGAGGTTGAACAGCTTCCGAGCCATGAGGCTTGAAGGGTAGACCTGTTGTAACGATCCTCTCTTGCTCACGACATCTTCTGGGCTATATGGACGCTTGATGCCCTTGTATCTCGGACTGGCCCACCAATCCTTGACTTGTTGTATTTGCTGATCGAAGATCTCTTGCTCGGCATCTGGCTTCTCGGACTCCTTCAGCAACTGGAAAGAGTCTGTTGGTCTCGTCGAGGGTAAAGGAGGCTGTACAGGCGCAAGGGTTGACGACATGTGTGCTGTTCCGTAGGCAATAGTTCGAGGTGCAAGCTGGCTGACAGCTGGTCGACATAAACACCGGCTCTGTTGCCGCAAGGCTCTTGATGCCGTTCGAAACATGTTGTGGGTGTCTTTCGAAACTTTGATCGTTCTCTACCGGCCCATGTTAAGTATTATTGTAGAGTACGAGTCCCCGTGTTGCGCTGCTTCCTCGCACTTTCAATTTCCAAGCAGGCCTAGCCACGACAATTCCACCAATACTTAATGACGGCACCGTGGCGGAGTCCTAGGAAAAGGGTCGTTGTCGTCGGCAAGGTGTGCGATATCGGATGTTGTGAAGCAGATGTCAGAGCTCTGGGTCGTTCCCCAGAAAATCGACGTCGTAGCCGAGGTCGACGATGACCGAAACAGCTCTTGCCGGCGTGCAGGGTGCCCTTTCGTTGAGAGCGCAGTAGCTGCGAAGACTATTCGGAAATAATAGCTGTCGAGAGTATTCCTCGGGATCTCTGGCAAAGAATTTACAGAGGACAGAGGACCTGCTTCTGCTCGACTTGACACTTCCTCCCACCCAACCCCTCCACAACAAACATGGCCTTGTCTACTAGAACTGCTGCGAGAGCTCTGAGAGCCTCAAAGGTAGGGATTGAGTGTCGGCAGGTTAAGGCTGTACTAACAACTCCTTTCAGCTCTCTCAGAACGTCTGCAATGCCACCCGAAGCTATGCCACCGCCGAGCCGGACCTCAAGGAGACACTCAAACAAGTGATTCCAGAAAAGAGAGAGCTGTTGAAGAAGGTCAAGTCGCACTCGTCCAAGGTGATTGGAGATGTCAAGATTGAGAACACTCTGGGAGGCATGCGTGGTCTCAAAGCCATGGTCTGGGAGGGCTCGGTCCTTGATGCCAATGAGGGCATTCGCTTCCACGGCAAGACGATCAAGGATTGCCAAAAGGAGCTGCCAAAGGGCACGAGTGGTACAGAGATGCTGCCAGAATCCATGTTCTGGCTGCTCCTCACAGGCCAAGTCCCAAGCACCAACCAAGTGCGTGCCTTCAGCAGAGAGCTCGCTGAGAAGGCCCAGCTCCCAGCCTTCGTGAACAAGATGCTCGACGACTTCCCTAAAGACCTCCACCCAATGACCCAATTCGCTTGCGCTGTCTCTGCCCTGAACTACGAGAGTGTCTTCGCCAAGGCATACGAGAAGGGACTGAACAAAGCAGACTACTGGGAGCCCACCTTTGACGACAGCATCAATCTGCTGGCGAAGCTCCCAACAATTGCCGCTAAGATCCACCAAAACGCCTACTGCGGCGGAGGTGCACTCCCTGCCGAGATCGATCTCAGCCAGGACTGGTCGTACAACTTCGCTGCCCTGCTTGGAAAGCCAGGCAAGGAGAACGAGAACTTCCAGGACTTGCTCCGTCTGTACCTCGCTCTTCACGGTGATCACGAGGGCGGCAATGTCTCCGCCCACACGACTCACTTGGTGGGCTCTGCTCTGAGTGATCCCTACCTCTCATACTCGGCTGGTCTGCAAGGTCTTGCAGGTCCATTGCACGGCTTGGCGGCGCAAGAAGTCCTTCGATGGATCCTGCAAATGAAGGACCACATCGGCACCAACTTCTCCGACCAGGATGTCAAGGACTACCTCTGGACCACACTGAAGTCTGGTCGTGTGGTGCCTGGCTACGGCCACGCTGTGCTGCGCAAGCCAGATCCACGATTCGAGGCTCTCATGGACTTTGCTTCAAGCCGGAAAGAGATCGCGGAGGACCCAGTCTTCCAGTTGGTCAAGCGAAACAGTGAGCTTGCACCGGGTATCTTGACGGAGCATGGCAAGACCAAGAACCCCTTCCCCAACGTCGACAGCAGCTCTGGTGTCTTGTTCCACCACTACGGTTTCCACAACACTCTGTACTACACTGCCACGTTCGGTGTCAGCAGAGGCTTGGGACCATTGGCACAGCTCATCTGGGATCGTGCACTCGGCCTGCCAATCGAGCGCCCAAAGTCCATCGATCTCAAGGGTCTGCTCGAGCTTGCAGAGAAGTAAAGGGCGCGAAGTACTCAACCAGCAAAGTTGAATGTTTGATGAACGTTTATGTACAAAGGTGAAGTCGTTCTTGGCGATTGGAGGAGCCGAATGCACGGCCTTGAGTTTAGATAGGGCAAAATCGAATGCTGTTATCATGTGAAAGTCTTTGAAATCGATTCTCCCAACATTTTGGCACATCCGTTGGCGTCCGCGTTCTTGAAGCCAATGACATGGGCTCTACTGACCATTGTGGAACGGAGCAACTGTTATCATTTGATCGAATCGCCTGTGTGTGATAACAACAAATTGATCTCGTCCCCAAATGTGCTCCTGCCGTTCCTGACCCCCGCGACCACGTGCCCGCCGTTTAGCCGTGGCGTCGTGCCAAGCCAAGCTCCGGCGTCAATGTTTACATGCGCTCTCAAACATCGCTGCGCTGCGCTGTTTGACGGATCCTCACTTTTCCCAAACACACCCACACGCCTCGTGACCAACTCCGTCCACACTTGACGATCACCACATTCGCATCGGCTACAGACGTCCCACCACCTGCCCACCATGGGAGAGTCTCGGTACGAGCTAGGCATTTACTGATCCAGTGCAAAGCGACATCTTCACTGACCCCCTCGCACAGGCAGGAGCTGCTGCAATGGCTGAACGGCCTGCTGCAGCTCAACATGACCAAGGTCGAGCAGTGCGGCACTGGGTAAGGCTTGATCAAGTTGGTGAGCGCGAATGACTACCTAACGAAACCTCCAGCGCGGCGCTCTGCCAGATCTACGACAGCATCTTCCTCGACGTCCCGATGGCTCGCGTCAAGTTCAACGTCACCGCCGAGTACGCCTACCTCGAGAACTTCAAAATCCTCAGCAACACCTTTCGCAAGCACCACATCGACCGGCCGATTCCCGTCGAGATGCTCGTCAAGTGCAAGATGCAGGACAACCTTGAGTTCCTGCAGTGGACCAAGCGGTACTGGGACCAGAACTACCCGGGTGGTGACTACGATGCGGTAAGTCGGCGGAAAGGCGTGGGTGTGGGTGCGGCTCCGAGTCTGCCTCCCAGCAAGGCTCCGGCCAACAGTGCGGCGAGGAGACCAGCGGGCAGTCTCGGTGCGTCTACCGCGGGCCCTCGATCCAACAGCCGGCAGGCGGGCGGAGCAGCGAGCAGTGCATTGCAGCAGAAGAACGCAGAGCTAGTCGAGACGGTACAAGGACTGGAGCGCGAGCGAGACTTCTACTTCAGCAAACTCCGTGATATCGAGCTCCTCATCCAGCAGGCCATGGAGGCCGACCCGACACTCGAGGAGGACGAGGGCGGTTTGCTCAAGCAGATACAGACCATCCTCTACTCTACGGAGGTAAGCGACTGAAACCCCACATCCTACGTTTTGAAATTCTGATGATCCTATCTAGGAGGGCTTTGAGATCCCAGAAGGCGACGCCGAGGTTGCAGGGGACGAAGAGACGTTCTAGACGTTCTGATGATACCCCTATTTTGTTGATGATTGTTGAGGAAGCGTTTCAAGCGGGGGACGCCGACACGATATCCATGCGAGATACCAGAGGAGACACGCGACCATGCGCCAGGGTGGGAGTCGATGTCACTGTACTTCTGTCACCCGGCAGCGAGTGCAGCACGCCTGCTCAGACGGTACAGTGAGGCCAACTCATCCGCCCGAAGGTCGTCTTAAAGCAGCAAAAAGAATAGATGGAACAAAAGCCTTCGAATCATTTTGCGCGGGCACTCAAGAAATGGTACACACAGTGTTCATGAAAAGATGCATTCAAATTCTCTGAATCGAATCCCATCCCATCCCATCCAAACTCCTCCGCCATCTCAAATCCAGGCCGTATATTTTGGGGGGTATCTCATCTCGATCTCATCCATCACTGACCTTTCTCCTTTCCGTAATAACCACGTCCATTCGGCGATCCATCATGACTCTCCAGCTCACGCGACTGCGCCCTTCGCGAGTCATCGTAGCTGGGTGGGACATTATTGCGCCTCCGCTTCGTCTCGCCGTACACGATCGCCGCGATATAGAGCAATCCCATGACACCTGCGCAGACGCCATACGCGGCGATGTAGCCGGTCGATATGCCGCCGGCCAGTTTGATGCCCAGACCGCCGTTGATCATGCCGAGGATGATGGCGATGCGGCCGATGCCGATGTGTTCCCACGACCTTGAGTCGAAAGAATTAGCTACGAGCCTGACAGATTGATAAAGGATGTGAGGGATGGATGATACATACCAAACACTCCTCCCTCCGCTCTTCTTAAACGTCCAATGATGCAGCCAGCCACTCAACGGCTGGAAAAACAGCACCACGAACAGCACGATGCCGATGATCGGATGGTGGTCGCTCATGTGATCCGTCTCGGTGGCGAGGTAGATCCCCAGGCCGAACGCGGCAATGTAGATGGCGTAGGCGAAGGCTTGGATCGCGGCGTGGATCCAGATGAGGCCGGTGGCGTTGGCGACGCGGATGAGGATGCCGCCGATGGGGAAGAAGACGACGAAGGCGAGGGCGGCCAGGACGCCGTGGGCGCGTTGGACGCGGTCGCCTAGGGCCATGTCGCCGCCGAAGGGGGCGCTGGAGGAGGAGAAGGTGGTGCTGGAGGAGTTGGTGGAGGTATTGTTGCTGTCAGTGCTGCCAGTTTCAGCGGTCGAGGCGAAGGGGTTGACGCTGCTGCCGCCCTTTGCGGTGGCCATGTCCCAATCGAACGGCGAGGCACTGTCGTGGTAACTGATGCTCGCGGCAACGTCATCTGTCGCCATGGATGGCCCCGATTTGGCGGCGTGAATCCAGCTCGCGCTCGATGTACTGAAGTCCATGCTTCCTCCATTCCAGGTGTTGCAGCTGCTGCAACGGACGTTGGCTGTCATAACACCATTGGTCACACCAGAGCCTTCGAGGATAGTGATCTGAGCATCGGCATTATGTTGAGGTTCGACGTGGCCGGTTCCCAATCGAGGGGAGACGGTGACGTTCTGGCCGTCTGCAGAAGTGTAGACGACGAAGATGTTGGCGCCTGCCATCCCGGAGCCTTGTCCCAGGGCGACCCATTCGTAGGTTGTGGGAGCACTGATTTGGAAGTAGATGTCACCATTGCCGCTGGAAGCGGTTGACTCTGGGATGTTGAGCGAGTAGCAGAGATTCGTGTCTGGACATGTCCTTGCGAGAGATTGAGCGTATGCCGTAGTGCCTGAGCTTCGTTAGCATTGATCTTACCGTAGCCATGAAGATTGAAACATACCCAAGCCCAACACCGCAGCTGCGAGTATGTACTCCATCGTGGAGCTACCGAACATAAATTCCAAGCGCTCGATCAAGCTTTTTGTAGAGCAGAGGTACGTCGCCGATAAAGTAAGGGATGCAGTCAAACAGAAGCCTAGATCAAAAGACCAAACGACGCAAACCGCGGGGGAAAGGTTGGGTGGTACGAAAGATATACAGAAAGCCAAGGTAGGTGTGATGATACCATGAAACCTACCCAGCGGATGGCCAGCCCATATGTCATCCACGAGTGCGCGAGGCTATCGTCGTTCGGCCTGCGTGTTGGACAAGGAACAAGGAGTCAACAAGGAGTAGATTCGTGCTGGCCCCCCATCACCACAGCCCAAATGCCAATGCCAGATGCCAATCCCCCGGAGCGATCAAAAATACCAATGTCCGGGGAGACAAGAAGAGGAGGCGCTCTGGAAGGGTCAGCACAAACACTAAGGCGCCAATGAATGCAAATCAAAATGATTGTGCAATTTGATGGGCGAGGATAGCCGATTTGGCGGGTCGATGGTCGCCGGCCCCCCATTCCACGACGGTAGGCATGGCGTCGTGCAAAAGGTTGCACCAGACGCAAAGGCTCGGCGAGCGTTTCATACGCGCGGCCCTGGCGATGCTGTCCTTGTTCATGGCAGGTGTCGGGAAGGCACCGCTGTTGATTATGCAATGCGTGCCATGCAGAGGACGTGCAGGTTGAGTCTTGTCGAAGTCTTGTGGATGACGACGAGAAAGAAGTGTTGGTGTCTGCTGCGGTCCGGAGAGACAAAAGTGCCAATACGCTCGTGATGATTGGTCAATGCCTGGACCTGCGTCTTTTCCAATCCTTCGATGTCCGAAGCTAGCGGAGATCGATACTGAGATGTCCTGTACGATGTGACCTCTTATCGATGTTCTCTATCGTTCATAGCATGTGCCATCGTCTCCTTCTCCAGGAAAACCTATTCCATCATTAGCCAAACACACAGAGATACGAAGTACACGTCTCGGCGGCGTTATGTTCCGGAATTTCAATCCCAGTCGTGTCTCTGGTCTCGATGCGCTGGTTTCAGGCTGATCCCCAGGGGAAAGACATCGATGCTCCTTGATTAGTCGTCCGGTGTAGACCTTCTTGGCAGATGGAGGACGAGACATCCGAAGAGGTGCCAGAAGACATCACTGTGATGAGTGAGGCTTGGAGAGATGACAAAGGTGCTATTCATGCGGAACGGTGGGGTTTGCTTTTAGCCATTGCGTGGACTGGCAGCTTGGCAGTCGAGAAGACTGACGACCAGCTCAGGACGGAGGTAATGCACTGTCAATCAACTACGTGTTCATGCATTGGGTCCACGTGGGGGAGCTATCGACTGAAATGTCGATCCCGTGCTCCAATGATGACTTACCAGACGAATGTGACGACCTGCAGGACATTGGTATGAACCTTTTCAATACTGTACTGAAACATGTGCCCTACGCCTCCGGGCAAAGGCACCGATCGCCATCGCTTTCGAGAGCAATGACGCGGACCTCCAATTTCGATTTAAAATCGACAGCGCATGGCTGAGATGTGCTGGCTGGTGTGATATCTCTCACACTTAAGCTCCCAGTGCTGGGAAAGCAGAAGCGTCGGTGGCATTGAAGCCGCCGCGTGCGCCGCCACGATCACCGCGAGGTGCTCCTCTAAAGTCACCACGGTCGCCACGGTCACCACGGCCGCCACGTCCACGGCCACCACGCTCGCCTCTGAACTCGCCACGGCCACGGCCACCACGTCCGCCACCACGGCCGCCTCTGCCACCACGGTCTCCAGAGTCGGCAGCAGCGTAGTACTGGCCATCGAGAGCGACACGCTCCTTCTTGTCCTGGGCATCCTTTGCCTTCTTTGACTTGCCTCCGCTGCCGATGAAGAAGTTCTCAGCATCTGGGTTTCTGGACAAGGCCTTGCCTTCTGGGAACTTGGTCGAAGAGCCTTCGTTTGGCTTGCGCACAGAAACGTCTCCACCTAGCGCTGCGCGTTTCTCAGCCTGCTCGGCAAGGTACTGGTCGTAGGACTTGGTCTTCTCTTCCGGCTCAGCAACCTCTTCGGCGGCAGTGGGGGCCTCTGGGCCGTTGCTGAAGGCTGGGTCCTGTCCAGCGGTGTCAGGGGTGAAGCCGGCGTCGTCATTGGCCTCAGCCTTTGCAATCGCATCTCCGGCTTTCTCGTCCGCCCATTCGGCATTGCCGTCCTCGGCGCCCCATCCGTGAGCGGCCTGCTTCTCATGTTCGCTGCTTCAGTCAGCGGCAGCACTCTTGTTTTCAAGCCATGTCACGTACCCAATGCCAGTATGGCTGTGACGGTCATCGCGTGGTGCACCACCGCGACCACGTCCACGTCCACCACGTCCCCGACCACGGCCTTCGCCGCCGCGGAACTCACGTGGCTCTGCAGATTAATTAGCATTGACTCGGTCGAGAGTGATGCTCCAGTAGATGTGTACCTCTCGTGCGGTTGGATTGACGGTCAGTGCGAGCACCATCGTCACGGTTGTTCAACGAGCCAGCTGTTTCGCAGTTAGCCAATGCTCCGTTGATGCCAAACACCATGTCTCAATGCCAAACGGCGTTGTTTCTGATATCTCTGCCCATCGTCTCACGCACCTTGATCGCCTCTTGTCTGCTGGCTGCCACCGCGTCCGCCAGCGGCTGGACGGGGGGTGTCCTTAGCAGGCCCCTCTGCGCCAGCATTGCGCTTGCCGGTTCGTGCGACTGGCTTGTCGATGACCTTGGTTGGCGGCTCGGGCTCCCTGTCCGGGTCGAGCTCCGGGTCGTTGCCTGATGTCAGTGTTAGAGGGGAGAATGGTCGATGTCAATGGCGCGATGGAGGTTCGGCATACCCAGGAGGTCGTAGAGGTTCTGGTGCAGCAAAAGTCAGCCATCAAAATCCTGCGCCCATGGTCGCATGACCACTGCCGCAGATGCATCTGGGCAGCGGCGAGGGCATCCCACGTACCTTGCTTGCAATTGCGCTCATGGTTGCTGCAGTCACGAGCTGAATCGACCCATCTTCTGCTTGCGGTGTCGGGTGACGAGAGATTTCGCGGTGGGAGGGAGGAGCGCTAAGCTTGGCAAAATTGAAAGCTGGCAGGTGCTGTCAGAAGTCGTGGCATGAAACGCTCAAACAAACGAATTCCAGGAAACAAGAGGAAGAATAGTTGGCTTGAACAAAGGCGTCAACCTGCTTTGCCGTCACTTTAAGCTCTGCGACAGTTGGGCGTATGCATTGTTAGTCGCGTCACTTGAGCAAACGGTCAGCCTCAATGCGTCTCCCATAGATCATTGAAGGCTAAGCAAGCAAGCCTGACGTGAGACATATGAACATGCAGATCACACAGAGATGTAGTGTGACAGTATCGTACGCCGTATGTACAACTTCACTCATCGAAATCAAATTCCTTCCTGCTTGATCAGACCCCCATTGACTTCTCCATCGCATCCCTAAGCTCCATGAAGTAACAGTACCTCCTGCCATGCACCATCGCTATGCGCGCTCGCTGAAATGCAGCAAAGACCTTTTTCTGTTTCCATTATTCCCCGTTATTCGTAGCCCGCTGAATCACATGCGGTCCTGTGAAACCAGGGAAGACTTTTCCGTATTTTTCTCTCTCCCAACTCCAACTCCAGACGTACTCGCCGCCAGTTCAATCACGAATGGTAAGACGCCGGGTAATGCATAGATGCTGAAAGGCCAAATGGATCGGCGTCCAGCATCGGGTCAGTTGGATCGACATCGAACTGCCCGTCTCCAGCTCCAGGGTGGCTCGTTGGGGGCATCATCTGAGGCTGCTCGAAGTGCCCCTGCTGAGCCACCTGTTGCTGTTGGCCAGGCTGCATGCCTTGAGCAGGCTGATAGAAGTCGCCGTGCTGTTGTGCTTGAGAGTGGTCGAACTGCGATGGATACGTTCCGTGCAGCTCAGGCGAGCGAGTGGTTCCTCCGAGGTCATTATCGTCGGGTTCGTCGAGCATCGATCGCGAATGTTGAGTATCGTACTCCTGGTCTGTATCACGAAATCAACCTAGGACGAACACAGTTCCATATGGGGAAGGGGGTCAACTTGCCGAGCTGATCAAAGTGCTTTTGAAATGGACTGGGGTAGAATGAGGACGCTGGCTGTGGAGCTGCATTACCGCTCACTCCACCACTGACAGGCTGAGGCATGCCGTGGTGGCTGGTTCCCGAGAGGCTTGACATACCACTTGCGCTGCTCTGGTAGTTCGACGGAGCCGGGCGCTGCGGTGGGACGTTCGAAGGCTGGGGCTGGCCTTGATAGAGAGCTTGGTTAGGACGCTGCTGTGACGAGCGGGCATAGTTTTGCATATGCTGTGCCTGCGGCTGAGCGAGTACAGCAGAGGTGGGTGGGGTCATCCCACCTTGATGCATGGTCATTGGAGACCTGGTCGACATCTGAGTCGGCGACGATGCATGCGAAGAAGGCGTTGGGTGCGCGTGTGGAGAGCCAGCTGAAAAGTTCATGTCTTGGCCAGACTGTCCAGGTGCAAGCTTGGGTAGGAAGTTTTGACCCGAGCGCCTTGCTTGCTGTCGTTGGAGAGCTGCTCTCTGGAGCTGAGGTGGTTGAGGAGCAGTCGTTGCTGGATGCATGAAGCCTGGCCCCAGCACTGGGCTCCCGGTCTTCATCTGAAGTTCTGCCTGGACATCGATACCTACGATGGTCAGTAACGTAGGAACTAGCCCCGGGCACGCGAACGACATACCTTTCTCAAGCAGGATACGCTCGAGGAGGGAGTTCTTATATCGAAGCATAAGACATTCGTCGGCGGCAGTCCGATGACTTTGCTGGAGGGTGGCCAGCGTTTCTTCATTCTGCTTGATGGTAGCTTCGAGCTGCTTGATGTACTCGGTTCGTCGTTCGCGAAACGCAGCCTGGGCCTGGCGGTTGCGTTGCTTACGTTCCTCGGATGTGGCATATATCTACCAGAGATCAGCCATGACATGGAAGGGCAGCGATGCGAGTCAGTGAAGAGCACTCACTGGTTTCCTACCGCCTTTGCGTTTCTGGGGTTGAGCGGGTTCCTGGGTAGCTGGTTCGGTACCCGGGTCCTGCTCAGGCGTCGACTCGATCGAGCTGGGAGTGCCGTCTGGTGCAGGCTCGACCTTGGAGGGGGCTGCCATATCGCCCTCGACGTCTCTGCTATCTCCCATCTGATCTGAACGGACGCAGGTACCCGGTTCACGCCCTGCCCAAGCAAGCTAGAAGCCAATGAGGCGACGCTAGAGGTTCCACCCAGAGAGACGCGGGCAGGCTGTTGGACAGAGGAAAGGACAGAATTGGTAATAAGTTTAGCATAGAGAATGATAACCTTGCAGAGGGAGCAGAGGACGGTGAGGTAAGAGTTTGGGTAATCTAAACTGATCAATGGGAGGGGAAGCGCCGTGGGCGGTCACGCGGAAACCGTAGGGCGAGACCGGATACAGTAGTACCGTACGATGGACTGGCAGCAGAAAATTCTTCTCTTCTGCGCTGCGAGCTGCCAGCTGCGCGCTGCCGGCGGCGGTTCGTCTTGGCCCACGCCGCCGGACAGGCCTGAAGCAGCTGGTGAGGTTGCAATTGCCCTCCACGACGGAGCCAGCTGGCGGCCCTGCGGTGGCTGCTTTGGACACTCCCTGCAAGTTGGCCCTCGCGGCGAATTGTGATTGCTGGAGCGACGTAGCATCGAGCGTGAGCGTGCGTGGGAGCAGGGATTCTCGCAGATCGCTCGTGTCGGCGAATGTAGCGATTCGCTCCCAGGCGCTTAGGATTGCGGGGCTGGAGTCAGAAAGGGCAGGCGCAACCTTGGTGCTCGTGGCATCTCCTCGGAGCTCTCTTCGAGAAGAAGCGTGGAACGATTGTGAAACACGGCCCCAACGCCATCGTCGACGTCAGTCGATCGTTGAAACGTCACCTCTGCCCTCTCCTATGTGCATCTGCTGTTGTTACGACGAGTGCCTGGTGCTGGCATGCCGCGAGCTAGCGTTCGAGAACGCATAGGGAGGTGGCTAGGTGTCAGAATGTCGACAATATGGACCATCTCTCAGAGACCGCTATGGAAACATTGACCTTACAGCTCTTTCTTGCAAGTCAGATCGCTGTCGTTGCGATCCACATATCGAAGCCCGGTCCTTCTTGAACACCTCGTCGGTGTTCTGGGGGTGTATTTCAAGTCATTGTGGCTGACAATAGGAGGTAAGGGAGGCGAAGGTGAAGACATGAAGTATTCTTTCAATCGTTTCATCAGAGCGAGTGGGCGCACTTGCCTTAGCCTCACACTGATACCAGCGATTCGCTACTACCGTGCATCTGGGCCTGATCCTGCTCTACGCGACCTTCTGCTATGGCTTCTGCTCATCTCGACAAACCCAAGGCTTTGGACGCTGGACGAGAAGACACTGAAATGCTGTCATGGAAAGCCGTTCGCAACGATATGAGATCTCGAGACCACAGCCGATTGCTCCTCCACCCCCGCCCTTACCACCACCACCACCTCTTCCACCGCCAGCTGCTGTACCCGTTGCGCCCCAGGACTATTCAAATGCGGATCCTGGCCCCTGGTCATCGACATTACCGCGACCTCTCTCCGACATACGAGAGCTGAGTGAGCCTAGTATTATGGATAATATGATCCGGCATCCTAGCGGTCGGTACAGACATAGGCGCAGTGCATCGAGAGCGGGGTCGATCAAACAGGCGGAATGGCTCAAGCGTCAGCCATCTCAGCGTGAAAACCACATCCCAAAGCCGAACTACACGAGTCTCCAACAACAGCAGCAAGAGGGAGGCTCTTCTTCGTACAGCAGCACTCCCGAGCAGCAGCAATCCAGCTTCTACAGCATTCCGCAGTCGAGCATACCTAGACGATCGTCATCGCACAAGTATCCACAGCGTCAGCCCAGATCTCAGACTAGAAACACATCAGGCAGATCCAAGCAGACCGACAACGTTCCATTCCGTCCGCCCTATGCGATACCCAACAGAGCAGGCAGCCAATCACCGGTCAAGGAGGCAGGGCTACGACTAGATCCTATCTCATCTGATGATTCGCGAAGAGTGGCCTCACATACCCATATTCGAAGCCCGCATCCGGTCGAGATTTTGGACTTTCCTTCGTACAAGCATCCAAGGGTCAAGCTGGAACTGCAGGTATCAGCTCCGTTGTTCGTCGGCGGCGGTAGTGTGGAAGGGCATGCTAGGATCACTGTGGACGACAATCAGCACGTTCGACATCGGCGGTCCATCAGCATCGGTGCGGTCTCAGTAGATCTGCTTGGGTTTGAGGAGATTGATGGCAGCCGCCGAGCAACCTTCCTTGCCCTTGGGACGGACATCATCGATTCTAAACATCCGCCTCCTTCACGAATGATTCAACCGCCCAACCCACTCTTTGCCGGCGACAAGTTTTGGGCACTCGCACCATCCTGCACGCCCTTACCGTTTATGATCAGCCTTCCCCTCGATACAGGCCCACCGCCCTTCCAGTCAAAGCGCGCAAACATCAAATTTGTGCTGTCTGTGACTGCACTGGTCCGCGATGCAGGAAAGCACTATCGCGTGAGGACCTCTCAAGCGATCCAGGTGTTGCCAACATACGATCCTGAAAAAGCCTTGACCTCACTACCGAGTCCCTTGACCGCATTTGATGAACTGATCATTCCGAGAAGTACTGGTCAAGAGCTGATTCGGGTTACAGCTGGTTTGCACCGCCAAGTCTGGGTCAGCGGTGGCAGCATTTTCGTTGACGTCCACATATCGAACAAAAGCCGTAAGCCAGTCAAGCGCCTTGAGCTTACACTTGAGCGAGACATCCTGTGCTATAAGCACGCTGCTGCTGCAACATTGGAGAAGTCAGCCGTCCAAGCGCGAATATTTGAAAGCAACGAACAAGCGATCCTGGTCCGGTCATCTTTCAAGCCTGGATCCAATGGCTGGAACGGTGTCGAACCGCATACATCTGATATTCGTACGTGTGAGCTGGAGCTTCCTCGCGGTCATGGAACTGTTCGCTGTGGGAAGTACTTCGAGGTGCGCTACTTCCTCAACGTCACGGCGTCTTTGTCCAATTCGAAGTTGGTGTCGGTGCAGCTGCCGATCATCGTCATCCACATGAACTCGCTGGACGTCGTTCCAAATTCCGTCGCTCAAGTCGCAGCAGCCATCGAAGAGAAACGATTATATCGACAGCTCAGCCGTTCGCGATCTCGCAGAGACGGCGACGGCCATTCCAGACAGCGATCAGTTTCAACACCAGCGCAGACAATCGAGCTCAAACGCCAGGCATCTTACGCCCAAGGCCGCGCGTTTGCAGCACCAAGACAGCAATCACTGGATCGACAAAGAGAACAGAAACGAGACATTGAAAACGTCCAGAATATCCTCGACTCTTCACCACGCAAATATCTGCCACAGGCGATGAAAGGCCTCGCAATAAAGAAAATCGGCAGCAACATGAGCCTCCACAGCATCGGCCTCGCGAACCGAAGCGACGAGACATTTGGTGTGATCGGCGCCATGTCTTACCAGACGCCTCCCCCGAATAGGTCCGGACGGACGTTTGACGAAGCCGAAGGACTGCGCGATCGACTGAGGCGAATGGGCAGTTTCGATTCGATGCGCAGTAAAAAGTCTTCTGCCACGAATAGATCCAAGGCGATGAGCGAGCAAAACAGGCCGCAGTATAGTCTGCCGCCGCATCAGATCCCGCCGCATGTGTTGGGACTGACGACGACGACGCGGAAGGTGAGTTCGGAGGTTTCGGAGAGGCCGGCGACGGCGATGAGTTTGAGGGAGAAGTTGGATCGGTCGAGGTTTGAGTTTAAGGCTGTGAGGAGGAAGGCGAGTGGGAGTTTGAAGGAGAAAGGGAGGAATTGGTGGGAGCAGAGGAAGAGTAATAGTAGGAGGGATGAGGAGGTTGACGATAGGGAGAGGGAGCAGGTGGAAGAAAGGGCGGGTTGGATATGAGTTGTATGCTTATGGTTGTGTGTTGGGTATTGTTGTTGATCTAATGTTGAGTTGTAATGGCCTTGCACACACTGCATGTTCGTCGAATGCTCGTTGTAAGGAAGCGGCATCGACGTCAACCTCTTCATCAATGCTAGGGATGGTGAGTATGAATTGTAGGAATGCCATGCGCAAAGGCACATGTGTGGTAGGAGATGTCGTCTTTTATCAACTGTCTTCCATCTGACCTCCAACCTCGTATACGTCGCACCTGGCTGACCATCGGGACCACCCCTCTCGTCGGCTGGCACGAACCGAAAAGATCTAGAACTCGCACACCCAAACGAAATACGACTCACGAACATCAAACAATAGAAAGTGGATTCATTTTTCCCGCCTTGTGCATGCTTACGAAAACACCACTGACCATGCACATGGCCCCTACAAGCGATTTCAGCCTCAAAATGGGATGTGGAGAAGGGTGCTTGCTGCTGATTGCTGATAGCTTCGGCTGGGGATCCAAGGGTTCGTCGAGATTAAAAGTGCGACAGTCCGGCGGAGGCACCCATGCTCGCAGATTGATTGTGTCGGACTCGGCTGGCTGTCAGAATATATTGCTTTGAAGTTTGGCTTGCTTTTGGAAGGCGGTCTGGATTCTCTGGCGGGGTCTGCTGTGAATTGCATCGGGTAGAAGTGATGAGAGATATCGAGCAATCCTTGATGAGACAGGGAAAGAGGTGCAGTGATGAAGTGAAGCTCGATGGAGCCGATTGCGCGTGCGTGAGTGTTTGGGTTGCCGGTAGCCGATGATTGGGTTTTGCTTGCGAGTCCGAGTCGAGAAGACGAACGGCGGGAGAGAGGGAGTGAGTGAAATTGGGTTTCGGTGTTAGTTCCAACGGCTATTTTTTGCAGCACGAACTGTGGAACCAACATCGCAAAGCTTCATCGATCAGACTCTGCTGATGGCGGGAGGGATTGAAGTGCAAGCCGCTCGACATTGATTGATTGATAGATGATGAAGAGGATGGCATCTTTCGATGGCGATACTCCGTCACACGGCGATGAGATTTGATGGAGCAACGTGCGTGATGGGATGGGCCTGGGATGCGGTCGATGGGTGAGGACGTGGGTGGGGATGCCTCATTTCCAGGCACGCTTGTGCGGATTGGGCGGTGGGCCGGCGAGCCATGGCTTGCTCCAGTCTCTCTACTACACCTCGTACTGCTGCTGCTGCTGGTGTGCGTGCTGGTTGCTGCTGGCTGTGTGTTCTGGAGCTGTATCTCTCCCACTCTCCCTCTCCCTCCTCCTCTCCGGCCTCCGCCTCTATGCCGGCCTGCCTGGCTCTCCCCTCAACATCACCTCCATCACTTACCGGCGCTGTGCGCACACACCCTCCTACGACGACGACTCTCGCTCTCCACCATTCTTTGAACGCTCATGTCGTGGGGCGTTACGTCGTTCGTTGCCGATCCCCGTCGCCTCTGATTAAAAACGTAGCGGCCCGTCCGCGGCCATCGATGCGACCAGCGATACCACTGCCCAACTGCGCGACATTCTCTACCGCAACGCTCGATAGCAGCCCTTTGCGCCGTTGACTAAGCGTTGTCGCTGCAATCTCAACTCCCTCACTCTGCCTGCACCGCCGTGCGCGTTGCAAGAGCTTGACGCTCACACAGCATACCACCTCCACCACCACCAGTCGGCCTCAGGCCGGCGTCCGTTCGTTACAGACGATTTCCACTCGAGCTTCTGCGAAGACGTCCGCTCTCTCGCCCATCTCACCGTCCTCAAGCAGCGACATCCATCACCACATCCGCGCTGGCAGCATCGTAAGGAGGAAACAACATACCGGAACCTACGACCACCACACCGTACACTACCGCACGAGTACCCACCGAATCGCCTGGCAGGCCTAGAGGACTGCCAAGTTGAGGGTGGAGAGGGTGCCGAATGGATGAGGCCATGGCACCGCCTTTCAAACGACGAAAGCTGTCGAGCTCTCTAGCAGAGCCAGACTACAGACTGGAAAACAGCACAGCACCCGCAGATGCGGTGCCCTCATATTCCCATGGCGTCACTTCGCTACAACACACATACTCGTCTCTCGCACCCGCGAGGACAGACTTTCCGCAGGACGACGAGCAGCAGCAGCAGCAGAGCAAAGAGCAGAGCACACAGCACCCCGTGGTTGGAGGCATTGCACACTTTCAAGTTCTGGTGCCTCGACAGGGGACCGGCTCTTCGAGCAGTGCGGAGTCAACTAACCTTGCGGCTACTAATGCTCTAGAGGCTCTCACTGCAGTTGTCAGCTCCTCCGTCATATCCATGACATCCTCAATATCGGTCTCTCTATCGACGTCAGCATCGAGTCCTACTTTACCCGCAGACACCGTACCGGCTGGCGTGACACCGAGTGAAAGCTCAAGTTCGACATCAAGTCAGCCTACATCACCATCACCATCATCATACGTATCGAGCAGTGTATCGAGCAACGTATCCAGCAGCTCGAGCGCAAATGACACGTCCACCATCACATCATCAGCGACACGGTCGAGTGCTACCATCACCTCCACGGAATCCTCCATCTCTCAGAACCTCACCACTTCAGGTATGAATGTCTACAGATGAAGTTCATTATGAACGCTAACGCTAACAGCCATTATCATTGAAGGCGAAAGCAGTACCACAACGTCGAGAACGACCATCAACCTGGACAACCAGACTTCCTCGACTACATCTACGGACACTGCGTTTCTGTTCCTCTTCACGCTTTCCAATGGAGATATCACGACCCTTTCACGACACAGTGGAGCTTACACGACAACCTTGGGGGATGGTGAGGTGCTTACGGTGCCATCAATATCTGCAACTTCCTCCAGTGACCGGTCAAGCACTTCAAGTCGGGCATCGACGGCTTCAAGAACAGCTTCGACATCTTCATCAAGCTCTGAACAAAGCAGCACCATCACGTCGACGGTCGAGGTTACAGGAGTAGCTGGCCAAGGAGAGGCGACATCTACCGACTCATCAACGACAAGCACGACTTCGGCTGCATCTGGTGGCGGAGGTGGTGGAAGCAATGATCCCCCTGCTGGAACGATTGCGGGAGGTGTTGTAGGTGGAGCCGCCGGACTTGCTGTTCTCGTTTTGATAGCAATGCTGTTCGTGAGATGGTATAGAAGGAAGAGTCAAGTTGGGCACCGCGAATTACCACCTGGATCAGCCGCTTCACCAGAGACTTCAGAGCAACCCACCGATCGGAGTGGACCTGGAATGGCCGAGCGTGCAGGCCTGATGCCGTTTGCTGCAGCTTTGCCTGCGCTGTTTAGGCATCAGAACCGCAGCGCCGAGGGTTCAGCACCTTCAGAACGAGGGTTCACACGAGTTTCTGGTCGAAAGCTGCCATCTGCATTCAGTGGAGGTATGAGCAGTGAAGGGGCCGGTAGCCAACAGCAACAGCAGCAGCAGCCCCCGCCCGGCATGCCTTTGAGCGGCTCTCCACCCGATGAGCGAAACCTAAGCAGCACCTCTTTCTATCGGGACAGCCAAGGTTTCTACGGTGGGGATGGTACAGCCGGCCGGTCGTCAACCTCCCCAACCTCGCCTACCTCACCCACCTCACCGTCCAGCAGTGCGCCCATCCACACTGGCCCCGAAATGATGACCATGTCACCTGGCCCGCAGCGCCAGCCTCAAGTCCATTCCGGAGGGCCGTACACCATGTCACCCGCCGACAGCGGCGACATGCCCACCCCACCACCCGCCGCGGCGGCGCAATTCGCCCGCAGCGACACCCCTTCGAGTTTACGCAACAGTCGCTTCACCGAGGACATGTGACTAGAGCCTCTGCTTCGACTTTATCGAAATTCGCGCCGCGTCGAACAATAGCAATGTTCGACATCACCGGCTGTATTTGAGAGCGTCGAAGCGCGCATTCGTTCAGTGTGCACCCCTGTTTTACTGCTGGAGAAATTCGCATAGCGCGGGTTTTGTTGACCTGCTGCTGCTACTACTTACTTACTACTACTATACATGACGTCGACGGGATAGAGTGTCGATGTTCAACTTACGACGTTTATGGCGATGATGCTATCTCTCTCTGTGTGTGTGCCTTTTGCGCTGTTTGGGGGGAGCAAAAGAGAAGAGAAGAGACTTGAATGGTCGAGAGTGTGGAGGAGAGGAGAGAATGGAGAGAGAGGAAGAAAGAAGAGAAAGAAGGAAAGATACCCCCGGTTCACTGCTGTAATGTTTTGTATAGTCTGTTCAAAAGATCTTGATGTCCGGATATGGACGTGAACACTTCAAATCTGGTTGACAGTCCTCACCCTTTCATTCACATGGACGCACTTCCTAATGCCATGGCTGAATCTGTGGGTTCGACAGTATACTGAATGTCTTCCCCGTGGCTGTATCTTTGACACTCGAGTGACTCGTTCGGCTTCATTGATGTCTAACAGCCCTTCTCTCCCTGCTCTGGAAACTCATAGTAGGCTCATCTACATCTTCCCTCTTTCCCTCTCCCATAAAAAACGACAACGCTATGCAAACCACAAGACATCTAACCCCCTCCTCCTCCACCACCAACAACAACCTCACCGGTAAAAAATCGTATCGCCAGGATCAATCACTCTCACTCCCCGGCCCATCCCGCGCATCCTCGTCTTCATCCTCCTGCACCACATCCCCCGCCATCTGCAGCGTCAACTCCGCCTTCTGCAAGTCCTTCCTCAGCTCCGTATTCCGCGGATCCACGAGGTCGATGGGTTTGAGTTTGGCTTTGTTTCGTATTCTATTTCACGCGGCAAGTCACATGTTAGCACAATTCCAACCAACACCTCACAGCACATCCGGCGTTTGGGGCTATGTGGTATTACATACCTAGGATCACACCCGGCATCCACAAGAATATCCACCACGGCCCTCCCCCTCTCCCACTCCTCCTGCCTCAACTCATTCGCAAACCTCACCGCCCGATGCAAACACGTATCCCCCTCCCTGCGCTCCTGCCCATCAATCTCCACGCCCTCCTGATCCAGGATCGTATCCAGGACCTCGTAGCTGCCGTACTGCGCCGCGACGTGCAGGGCGCTGGCGCCTAGGGCGTCCGTGGTGGTGTTGAGGAATTGGGCGATGGTGGAGGAGTTTTTGGGGGTGAGAGGGGGTGTCGAGAGGACTTCGGAGAGGAGGGTCGTGTTGTTGCGGCGGCAGGCTTCGAGGAGGAGTTCCTTTGGGGTGGCGCCTTCGTCGGTGGACATTTTGGTGGGTTGGTTGGTTGCGGTTGTTGGTTGTGGTTGGGGTGGGAGGTGTTGTGGGTGAGTGAGTGGTTGTGTAGCTGCTGAAAGTGTGGAGGAGAGGATGGAACTGTTCAGCAGCTCGGTCGTTGGAAGAGTTGTGGAGAGAGAGGTGCGTGGTTGTTCGAGATGTCCAGGCGCTCGAGCGAAGCGTGAAGTCGAACCGGACCCCTCAGCCACACTCTCGGAATCGCGGCGCCTCACAGAAGCAGAAGCAGACTTCACTCACTGACTCCCTTCGCCTTCACATGCAATTTTCTCTACCACACTAAAAAACGCACACCACCACCAACAACCTCCCCTCAAACCAACAACCAACCCCACCCCAAACCAACAAAAATGCTCCTCTGTCCGTCCCCTCCCCCCCTCCCTCTCACCCCCCAACTAACACCACCCTCAACAGTCTGCCCCTCCTGCAGCAACATGCTCATAATCACCAAAATCCCCCCCTCGCACTGCGCCCCCGGCGAAGAATCCCACACGGACAAGAACCGCTTCGAATGCCGCACCTGCCCCTACCAGATGGTCCTCGACCGCCGGTACTACGAGCGCAAGAACATGAAGCTCAAGGACGTCGGCGATATTTTGGGCGGCGCGGAGAGTTGGCGGAATGTCGATCAGACGGAGGGTGAGTTCTTTTTCTATCGAGGAGATGAGGGGGTTTTGTTGTTTTGTGTTTGTGGGTTTTGCTGACGAGGTTGTGATTTTCTTTCAGCCAAATGTCCCAATGAGAATTGCGACAGCCGCATGGCGTATTTCCGACAGGTGCAGATTCGATCTGCCGATGAGCCCATGACGAGCTTTTACAAGTGTGTCAAGTGCACACGGGAATGGCGGGAGAATTAGAGAAGCGCATTCAGTCTGGCATTGGGACGGCGTAGTAGGGAAAAGTGTTGCTTTATTTCACCGAGATACCCATGGGCAGGAACGGCGAGGATGAGGAGCTTGTGGTGTTTGGTGTCATTATGGTTTTGAGCAGTCCTGAAAACTGCTCCTCGGGTATGTAACATAACAAAAGAGAATCCGCTATCCGCTATCCCTTCGCCTGGGCCAAATGCCTGCGTAAGACCTCCCTTCCGTGACACGAGCCGGTGCTTTCGCATTCTTTGCATCCAGCCGTGTCTGAACTTTCCATACCTTCAATCCCATCCTTGAGGCCTTTCGTGGTGGCTACGTCTGAGCCGATTTTCGCCTTCCTGAACCATTCTATGCATCATTCTTGCGACGTGGACCGCCCTTGAGTGACCTCATCCTGTTCAAGAAGCCTCCACCACTACCACTGGGGCGGTCTTCCTCGTTGCTGCTACCACGACCATGGGTTGGAACGTTGCCGTCAGAAGTCCTACTTCTGGTAAGTGCCACCCCCTGCTGTGGGTTGCTGGGTGCTCGGGCTCTGCCAGGGTATGGCTTCTCCTGCTCTGCGATTCTAATCTGTGTTCCCTTCTTCTCGAAAGCTGCTTCGTAGTCGTTGTCGAATGGATTGATCTCGTCTTCCTTTCTGTACTTGGCTTGGACTGGTCCACCGGCACTGACTGATTTGATCTGTGCCTGTGGGCTTTCCAAGTCATCTGCATACCGCGCCTCAGGGCTCCTGTAATCTGGTGGTCCGTTTCGTCGCGAGTTGGACATGCCGCGGAAACGCTGAGCAAGCGACTTCTTGCGTGACAATCCACCTCCAACACCATTGCCCAAGGCCGGGTCCTCAGAGTCTCGACGTTGCAGTGCATTCTTGCTAGCAGGTGCACCTTCGAGGAATGTGGAAGTACCCAAGCCGTATGTCTCCTCACCATGTACAGGCTCAGCACGCTGCAGAGGATCGACGATGTTCGTGTCGGCCTTTCTCGTCGCGGCATACTCTGAAAATCCCTCCTCACCACGACCGTGGAACTTGTCCAGATCCAGTCTTGATCGCAATGGGCCAGCACCGCCGAGTTGCATGTTGGCCGAATCTGCTGGGAATGCCTGCATTGGTGCTTTGCGATCCTTCCTCACATTGCGATGTGGGTTGCAGGCATCGAACGGGCCATCGTGGTGGAATACTGCCAAATGTCAGAATGCATCAAAGATCACCAGTAAGGGAGATACTCACGTCCTTGACCGTATATGCCCGTCACGTCCAGCTTGTCGATAATGTCCAGACCTTGCGGCTTGCGTGGTCGCTTCTCGCCATTCCTAACCTTTTCCTTCTCTCTGCGATGACGCTCCTCACGCTCGCGTCTCCTCTCACGCCGACGTCTCTCCTCAGACTCCGTCCGCTCTGGACGCTCCCCTCTATCACGCTCCACGCGTGGACGCCTATCCTTCTCCATGACTGAGGACTCTGAAGCTCGGCGTTGCTTTTGTGGGGGTGGGTTGAACTCGCGCTTAACGGGGCTCGGTGGACCACGCGGTGGACGTGGTGGTGCTCGACGTGGGTCTGGGCCCTGGGGACGGTTTGCCTGTGGTGGGAGAGTACCTGCACGGTGGGGGCCTCCGTTGGAAGTGGTTGTTGCTCCTGTTCAAGGTCAGCGTTTGCGTGCGTGTTGTGCACGGGCAAGGTACGTACCGTTGGACACTGGTCGCTCGAGCAGAGACAGTTCGTTCTGTAAAGTCGGGAAGTCAGCAAACATTTCGCAGAATTGCTTGAAGCGGTCCATGATTTTTATGTCGTGTTCAGGAGACATTGGAGGGTGACAGACCATGCAAGGCATAGTTGGGCGGCGGTACCAAATTTGCTAGGATTGGTGACACAAGGGTGCGGGTAGACAGGGGAGGTGCAGGAGGGGTGATAAGACTTACAAACAGATCTTCTGGCAGTGCCGTTGTGTTGTTGTTAGCACGTGGGTTGGTCGGACCAAAGGTCATTTCGCTGTCGTCGAGGAATGGATTGGTGGAGACTGGGCGCGGTGGTTTCGCAGGCGACTCGAGAAAGGGGCTGTTGCGCGGTGAAGGCGAGGTGGTGCGGTTGCGGAAAGGGTTGTTGGAGGAGAGGTTGAGGGTGAGGCCGACGGGCGAGCGTTGGCGGTCTGGCATGACGTGGTCAGCAAGCGATGTTTGTTGATCGCCGCAATGTGAAACGCGACGACGTGGGTAGAGGCGAACTTGGGACCGCCGCCGTACATACCTGGCGCACCCGTTGGCGCGGCTGCGAATGCCATGGTGTGGCAGTCGTTTCTCGTATAGTGTGCTTGCGTGCGCGCGCGACGAGCGGCGAGGTGTGGTTGGCGGTTGGCGAGAGGCAGCGAGAGGGCGATCGCAGTGCCTTTTAAGGGTGGTGAGGGTGGTGGTGGTGTTTGTTGCTCTGGTACAGTTTCCAGAAGCCAGCCAGCCGGACTCCTCCCTGAGGCGAGGTGCAAAGCAACCAGTGATTGGCGGTGGACCCCTGGCTAAGTAAAGGCTGTTGGCGGGAGAGATGCGGCGTGAGAGTGTCCTCGAGCAGATGGCTGTGAGTCTGTGGTGCTGGCAATGGCGACGGCACGGGGTGCGTGTGCGTGTGTGTCGTGGTGCAGGCGGCGGTGGAGAGCAGGTGAAAGAGGAGGCGAGGGTGGTGGTGGTACTTGGCCTGAGGAACCTGCCTCGATCGCGGCGACCGCTCTGACTTTTGGCGGGCCAGGGTGTTCGCCCAGGGCCAATGCCAAGCCAAACTCAAATGGCGCTTCGCAAACCTTCGCGCGTCTCGCCCCGTGCCTCGGTGGCCATTGACTCTCCTCAAACATGCCCTGCCTCTCGACTGTCCAGCACGAGCCCGTATTGCGACTGCTCCTGAACAAAGCGCTCGTACTCACCCCAACGTCGACTCCATCTACCACTCTACCACGACTGCATCCGCGCTGCACGTGCTTCTTCCTTCGACACGCCTGACCTCCTTCCCCTCCGGGCCGCTGCGAGTGTGCAAGCTCACAAGCTCACGGTTCCTGCGCTAGAGACCGCCGTCAGTCTGGAGTAGCCGCGAGCCGAGTACCTTCTCCAATAGGCGACATCCTCTCACACAGCTCTCGACCTACTCTCCAGACTACATTCCACCGCCAGATTCTCGCTCAACAATGGCTGAAGGCCCTACGAATGGGGCAGCTTCGTCCGCGTCTACCACGATCAGATATGGCGGGCACGATAGATTCGTCCTCGAGCTCGAGGTAAGTCACTTGACGATCGATCTCCATGCGCAAATAAAACTCCACGGCCGTTGCGATATGCGCTATCGTATAGCTCCATAACTGCTCGCATTTAGCCAGATCGCGTGCTTTGGGCCTTCCCACTCAATCACAGTCGTGCAGTGAGGAGTGATGTTCTACGAAACTGACATGTGATGCTCTCTAGTTCGTGCAGATGCTTGCCAATCCAAAGTATCTGAATTACCTGGCCACGCAGAAGTACTTTGACAATGAGGAATTCGTGGCCTACATTCACTACCTGCAATACTTTCGCCAACCAAAATACATCCGATACTTGCAGTGAGATCACGTTGCAAAGATGTGCCAGAGACAACATTAACAAACGCCATAGATTTCCCGGGCCCACCCTCAGAGCACTCGACCTCTTGCAGGAAGAGCAATTCCGGAAAGACATCATAAACCCCAAAGTCACGGACAAGCTGGCGGAACAAGGGCTCGCGGCAGCCTTCACAACCTGAACTCACCTATCCACCGAGTAACAACCAAGGCTATATCTTGACAGCCCGACGCCGCGAGGGTATCCGTACCGGCCATGCCACTCCCTAATTTGGCTCACAATCCCTGGGCAGACGTGCAAGAGCCGCGCAGGGATCATGCGTACAGTCTGAGCTTGTGAAGATGAAACAACAAGCAAGCTCTCTGACAACCATCCTCAAAAGGGCCACGGATCAACCACCCAAGTAGTTGGAAGTCGATCAACGAGATGACTGTGTTCAAGCTGAACTACATCAGTCGTGGAGGGGACGTGAATTACACCCTCAGCAGACTTACGAAAGTTCGACGAATTCGCTTGACATAAAAAGCCATGAAAATCTTGAAACAAGTCTAATAAACCTGTTGCTTCTCATTCCATCTAACTCTCGTTCCACGCTGTCCTCGCGTTGGCTTGTCACGCCGTAGCCATACTTTCCGGTGTGCTGGAATCTGCGGCATTATGCCTGATTTCAAGTCAAAGCCTGCGGTCTTGCTGGGTCCGGAGCTTCGCATGTGGTACTGCCTGGACGGACAGCAAATTCGTCCTGGCGCACGGTATCTGACAGAAGCCTACCAGATGCCCGATCATAGTCTCGTAGTCGCATAGCCTCATCGAACCATATGCCTTTCCAAAAAATCTTCCCACCACAATCCCTCTCATTCCTCCGCCCTCGGCGCCGGCCCACAAGGCAACACCATCTTCTCCATACAGTGCATCCTAACCTTCTCCATCGGCATGCCCATCCCGATCGCCATGTAGTGCAGAAGCGGAGGATGGCCCTGATAGCTAGCGTACGAGTCGCGCGCGATGTTGGCCGTCCACTCGTGCTTGGTGGTGTCGGAGTGGCCGGTGCCGACGTATTTGTTCTGGAGGGATTCGAGTTGTTGTTGGGTGCGAAGTTTGTCGGCCTGGAGAGGAGATTAGTTTTGGTGAAGGATGGGTGGGGTGGTGGGACTTACCATTGTGAGGGTGTGGTGGGGTTGAGGTGAAGGGTTTGAGTGTGGGTGGTGATGGTGGAGTTGTCGAAGATGGACGTTGAAGTGAAGCGCGCGAAGATCTGTCACATGTCGGGGAAAAGCTTAATCAATTGATTACTTAGATCTTTCATTAAGCGCCCCGGGTTCTCCGCAAACGCGCTTTGACGCGTCCTCCCCACTTCACACTTGTTCGCAACATTCAGATAGGAACAACAACCCGACAAGAGACCTTGGAATCGTCTCGCAAGATGCCGACCCTACAGAGGCGAAAGCGCCGATCGGTCAGTCTGCCTTTGCAATTTCTCTCAACTCTCCACTAACAGTAACGCGTGCTCCAGGAACCTGAAGAAGCCGAGTCGTCTGACGGCTCGCAAGGACCAGAGACCCAACGACGACGAACGACAGAAGATGCGGATGAAGAGGAAGACTACGGTGTTGGCGGTGCCACACAAGGTGAAGGGACCAACGAAATGGCCATGAAACTCGTGCGACTGGCTCTGGCCCTCGAGTTTCAACGAAGACCACTCCGAAGAAGCGATATCAGCGAGAAAGTTCTTGGACCAAACGGAAGACAGTTCAAGCATGTGTTCAACCAAGCGCAGATACACTTGAGAACGGTGTTTGGCATGGAATTGGTGGAGCTTCCGGCCAAGGAGAAGGTCACACTGCAGCAAAAGCGGGCGGCTCAGAAATCTGCTTCACAGGCCAAGGCAACGGCCTCGTGGGTGCTGACGTCGATTCTGCCGTCGAATTTTCGGGATCCGGCCATCATTCAACCACTTTCGGCGCCTACGGCTGTGGACGAGAGCAAATATACTGCGGTCTACACCGTACTTGTGTCGATGATTCGTCTTTCTGGTGGAGCTCTTCCAGACGCGAAGATGGAGCGAAGTCTACAGCGACTGCAAATGGAGGATAACACACCGGTTGTGGATTTTGAAAAGACGGAGAAGCTCATGAAAAGGCTGGAGAAAGATGGTTACATCGTGCGTATCAAGGAGAGCACTGGGACTGGAGAGGATGATGTGTATTGGACTGTTGGACCACGAGGCAAAGTTGAGATTGGTGATAATGGTGTTCGTGGCCTCACCAAAGCTGTGTATGGAGAGCAGGAGAGCGAGACGGCAGAAGATGAACTGGAGCGGAAGATCGATCGATCCTTGGGCATCAGCGAACGACTGGAGCAAATCAACCGAGAGCAGGCTGCCGAGAAGCCCAAAAAGGGAGGTAGGAAGAAGCAGAATCAGCAGCAGGAAGAAGAGGAAGAGGACGAAGGCGAAGACGAAGAAGGCGAGTGAAGATCCCAACAGGACCGAGCCCTCTGGGTCGCTATTCCGACATGACTTGCGTGGCTTCGTAACGACCAGCAACCTATCTGCGAGTAACAGCCATCACCCAGGCTTCCACCAGTAATCCATTGCACGAGGACGCAGCTGTTCTGTCCTGGTCGTACCAAAACGCACAGCACTTACAGCACCCCCTGTCCGCCAAGAACATCAGAACGAACAGGCTCACAACCAGCTTAGTCAATGCTGATCAGAAGGTTGGAAATGTCTATGAACACACGTCTCTGCCCCGAGACAGATGTGGATCTCGCATGGCTATAATGGATTACTACGCGTGCGGCTCAAGCTTGGTCCCATACAACAACCATGTCTTTCGCCGGACTTTGACGCGGATATTGGGGAGGCCGGGAGCTGTGCTTCGATTTGACAGCTCTTATGCAATGCTCTGCAATGCGAAAAGGCCGTTCGCTTCTGCCTCCGGCGTGCAGAAGGCCGTTCGAAGTTGCGCGTTGTATCGTAGTAGCGCTTGGAACGATGGGTGGTATGCAGTGTATGCCTGCAAGCGTCTGGGTTGGTAGTCTTGTGGCTGCTGGGGGTGGTCGAGATGCAGCAGGTCTACCAAGCCGTCAGCAAGCAACAGGTAACAGACATAGACATGTATAAAGAGGGCTTGCGAGGCCGTAGCAGATAGAAACAGCACGATCACTACTAATCACTTCTGAAGAGTTACTTGCCTGACATCCAACATGAAGAGTTTCACCACCTTGCTCGCTGCAGTAGCAGCCCTCCTGCCATACTCTCTCGCCGACGGTAAGTCTCCAGAACATACACAACACAAGTACTAACAAGCACATAGCCGTCCCCTGGGAACGCCTCAACAAAAACGACTCCCTCTTCGTGATACTCGACCTCCAAGTCGGCCTCTACAGCCTCGCCCGCGACTTCGACGCCACGCTCTACTACAACAACATTATCGCCCACGCGGCCATCGGCCAGCTCTTCGACATCCCCGTCGTGCTGACGACCTCCGCGGAAACCGGCGCCAATGGACCTTTGCCGAAAGCGATTCTGGAGATGTATCCGGATGCGCCGTTGATTCAACGTCAAGGGGAGGTGAATGCGTGGGATAATCCGGCGTTTCGGGAGGCGGTCAGGGCGTCGGGGAAGAAGCAGATTATTATGGCGGGGATTGTGACGGATGTTTGTGAGTGTTTTTCTTTTCTTTTTTCTTTTTTGGCGCCTGAAGAAGACGTGGCGTGCTGAGGGGACAATTGGCTGATGGGTATAGGCACCACTTTCTGCGCGCTGTCCCTCAGGGCTGAAGGCTACAGCGTTTGGGCGAATGTCGAAGCTTCGGGCACGACGACTGAGTTCATTCGGGATGTCTCCAATGATCGTAAGTCATCACTGTGACAATCCGTCGAAGCAAAAGCTGACCCATCGCAGGCATGGCCAACGCCGGCGTCCAACTCGTCAGCCTCTTCAGCATCATCTGTGACTTGATGCGAGACTGGAGACACACGCCAGGAACGCCCACGGTCCTGCCTTGGTTGGCGAAGTACTATCCAGTCTATGGTGTGTTGGCCGAAGCGCATGGTGGTGCTGTGCTGAATGGGACTATCTCGGAGGGCGAGGCGGTACTGTTGCCTTATTAGTTGGACACGTGGATGATGCGAGGTGAAAGTGGCTACGGAGAGGGCTTGAGGAGGTGATGAAATGGTAGAGGCGGATGGATGGATGAAAGTGGGTAACACTCGTTTAGTGGTGAAGTTCAGGCAGTCGTTGGAAAAGTACTTGCGTTGGAGCCTTGTCTACATCATGTTTTGTAGATGTGACGTATCTACTCCATCGATGCACGAGATTATCGGCTATCACCTGTACGAGCAACATGTCGTTTTCGAATTGTAGTATGCAGAGCATTGCACGAGGTGCTACAACATTAAAGGCAGAGAGAAATGGATGATGGACCCTGCGGAGGTGACGTCTCTCAGCGCCGAACGAATGAGCCACGACGAGGCGCAGCACTTACGGCATTGGGGGCCAGTAGCCGCGAACTAGTTCAGAACAGAAGACCATGTGCAGTGCAGTGCAGTGCATGCATGCGGATGCGGACGAGGTTGTGGATGTCGTCGGCAGGCAGAAGAGACGCTCCACTCCCCAATCGTCACCGAGCCATTTCTATGCGTATGGGTCTGAGCAGGCCACTCCCATCTCCTCCGCCGTAGCGGGTGCCACCGTCCTCCTCTCCCACTCTCCCACTCACCTACCGCCGCCGCCGAGCCACTCCTCCACCTCCACCTCCTCCCCTCCCATCCCTCCATTGGCGCCGCCTAACTGGATCCGCCATGTCCTCGACCTCGAATGCGCCGCAGGGGACCTTTCTGCCCGGTACAAAAGTCCAGGTAAGGCAGTCCTCCAAAAGTAGTTCTTCCAATACAGGACAAGTATTGACTGATTCCCCCAAGGTGGGCAGCCACAAGGTCTACATCGAGAAGTACCTCTCCGAAGGCGGCTTCGCGCACGTCTACGTCGTCCGGATCCCGCGCGAGAACAACAAACATGAGCTCGCCGTCCTCAAACGGGTCGCCGTGCCCGATAAGGAGCACCTGGCCAGCATGCGGACGGAGGTCGAGACGATGAAGAAGCTGCGGGGACACAAGCACATCGTCACGTATATCGACAGCCATGCGAGTCAGCTGAAAGGCGGGGGGTATGAGGTGTTCCTGCTCATGGAGTATTGCAATGGAGGGGGACTGATTGATTTCATGAACACCCGGCTGCAGCATCGGTTGACGGAGCCGGAGATTCTGAAGATTTTTGGGGACTGTGCGGAGGGCGTTGCGACGATGCATTATTTGAAGCCGCCGCTGCTGCACCGCGATCTGAAGGTGGAGAATGTTTTGATATCGAAATCCGTGGGCGGAAGTCCGCTCTATAAGATCTGTGATTTTGGGAGTACGGCGCCCCCGCGACCTGCTGCCACGACGGTGGAAGAGGGGAGGCTCATTGAGGATGATGTTCAGAAGCATACCACGATGCAGTATAGGAGTCCGGAGATGATCGATGTCTGGAGAAAGAAGCCCATAGACGAGAAGTCGGATATCTGGGCGCTGGGTGTCTTGCTGTACAAGCTGTGCTATTATACCACCCCCTTTGAGGACGTGGGACAAATGGCCATCTTGAACGCCAGCTTCAAGTACCCCAGCTACCCTTCATTCTCGGAGAGGCTGAAAAGATTGATCGGGACTATGCTCAAGGAAGATCCAGTTCACCGGCCGAATATCTACCAGGTGGTAAAGGAGGTCTGCAGTATGCGAGGGGCGGAGGTGCCGATCAAAGACATCTATGCGAATCGAACGCATTCAGAAGCGCGAAAGAACCAGTCTCTGCCAACGCAAGAGTCTGTGTCATCCGCGCCGGTTGGACTCCAGAAAACCGCACCCCAGGTGGAAGTACAGGCGATACCAGACATCACGCCCATGCGCAGAGGTCGGCCAGGAGCGCCGGCATCTCAAACTGCAGCAAGCAAACCTGCGCCTTCTCCAGCAAGAGGTGATCCTTTTGCTGCGTTGGACTCCAAGAACTATGACATCCGAGCTGGCGCGGTGGATGAACTCTCCAAGCGATTTCCTTCCCTGGATGAATTCTCGATCGCTCATGAAGGCGGTGGAAAATTCGCATTTCCATCCTCGCAACCTTCCGGGACGCAAGCTGCGAAGCCTGCACCTAATCATGATCTCAGCGAACGTGTGACGAATGCATTGGCGGATGAGTTGTTCGCTTCCAAGTCTCCACCGCCATCAACGGCACCAAAGCAACAGGAGTTCCCCAAGGCCCCAGCGAGGAAAGCGTCCCCGTCAAAGCCCGCGCCCTCTACAACTGTCAAGGAAGTGCGGCAGCCGGAGGCACGGCAACCGGAGCTGAAGCAGCCTCTGCCTTCGCGAGTTGGAGTTGTGTACAAGTCTACTGCTACTGGCAGTTCTCCGCCTCCAATGCCGCCCAGGAAACTACCGCAAGTCAACAATCAGCCAATCTGGCGAGTACCAGACAACGCTGAACACGAACGATCATCGAGCCAACCGCGAGCGTCAGAGTCGGCACAGGCTGATGCAACGTTACTGCATCCCAGCCTGCCGCCAGAGAAAAGGCCGGCATTGCTGGAAGTTCATCGATCAAAGTCGCAGACGGCGACACAGGCCGCTGCGCATGCTTCCAGTTCGCGCCCTTCCCTTGAGGGTGGAAGACCAGCAATGCGTGACCTCGATGCTTCTGGTGTGAATCGCACGAAATCGCTGAACTCAAGGACAAGGCCAGCAAGCATGTACGTGTCGTCCAACATGGACTATCTGCGCGATCAGGAGCAGTCTCGCAAGCGCCCATCTATGGAAATCCGGAGACACAGCCGACATCCATCGCAAACGAGAGACGCGGCGGCCGCCGAAGAAGAAGCCATCGAAGATGACATGGACTATCTTCGAAAGACGGAAGGTCAGGATGTCGATCGGAAGAAGTCGATGAAGGAAGCTCTGCGAATGCACGGCCACCATCATCGGAAACGGTCGAGTCTGGATGCGGTGCGATCAGGCGCGAAGAACATGCTCACGGGAAGATTCGGTGATGCATTCAAGAAGTTTGAGCACCACAACTCTCAGGAACATCCACAGATCAAGACGGGGTTGATGACCCCTGAGGCTCGAGACCACGACGAAGAGCCGCAGTTGCTATCTCCAATTACAGGGTCTGAGGCTACGCCGAGCCGACACTCGGATATGGACGACGAAACTGAGGATCTGCCTCCAGACGTGAAGCGAGAGATGGAACGAAGAAGGTTGAGTCAAGAAGAGAAGCGTGTTGCTGAGGCGGCTGCAGAGTATCGCGCTCGCGTGGCAGCTCAAGGTACTGGAAGTGCGGCAATTCCAACTCGTGCCAGCACAATCCAGAAACGCGTTCAATCGCTACTCGACGAAGGCAGACAATCCCCGGTCCCTCGCAAGACGGCAGAAGGTTATGGACGATACACCGAGTCGAGCGATAACGAAAGCAGACCCATGACACAGCCGAATGTGCCAGTGCCAAGCGGAAATCGGCCTCCTGTTCTTGCCAGAAAGCCTATGGTTGATGCCGGATCTTCCAACAACCCATACCCGAAAGTCAGGCAACAGCAGCCGGAGATGCCACCAGCGAACGTGGTTCCGGTGTCAGCGCCAGTGCCTGCCCCGTCCGTCTCTGATTCAGCACCGCTTGAGAGGGTGCCATCTCGACCAGGACCTAGCGCTCCACCGAAGCCCAAGGCGCTCAGGACTGGCGGTCCCGTTCAATGGCCGCCTCCTGACCAACCGGTAGACACAACAAAACCTCTGCCTGCGAAACCCACCGGTGGTCTGGCCGCCTTGCTCGCCAAGGATCTCGAGGGAGTGCCCGACTACCCGCCACGAGGCAGCAGCATGAACCAGAGCGTCCCTGCGGCGGTGGCGACGCACAATCACGTCTCTGATGATGATCTGGACAGCTTCAGCAAACGCTACCCGAGTCTTAGTGGCATTGAAATGGTCGAGACCGATCTTGATGGACGACAACGCTAGTATCAACATGAGCGCTTGTTAGGAGATTTACGTTAATGAGCAGCCAGGGAGCGTACTGCCTTGGAATCCCAGAAATAGATAGATGTGTACATTTTTGGACTTTGTTGCGAAGCAAATCTAATGTTATACACTGTCGTTTCATTTGTCCATGGTGAAGAAAGAAATGGGCAGCGGCGATGCAACTACAGGAGTCGCGCCTTCCTCATCGACGTCATCACATCCAACCTCACCTCTGGCCTCCATCGACAACACCATGTAGCACGAAACCTGTGCCAGATCCAAACCCCATAAATGCAAATGATCACTCGCCAACTCCTCCGACCCCTTCCCATCGCCGGCATCTCAAGTCTCATGCTTGCAGCGACTCTGACAACAAGTCCATCCAAACCCCCCATCACCACAATGTCAACATCAACATCTAACCAACAACCTTGGCCCGTGAAACAATACATCCCCCGCCATCAAACCTGGCCGTACAACCCCTCGGATTTCACACGGCAGGATAATTCTCCGGATGATGGGTTTTATAGGTAGGTTAAAATATATCGTTCCACAAGTTTCATCAAGCCTTGGAGATACATACATACATACATGTAATGTGTCTTATAATATGACTTAGTGCTAACTTCTACCACCCAACAAACAGCGCCCCCCGCTTCGTGACCCACATCGACGACTTGGCCATCGCCTCGTTACGAGAATACTACGATCACGTCCTACCGCGAAAAGGGAAGGTTCTGGATTTCTGCTCCAGTTGGATCTCGCACTACCCTCCCTCCATCGAGGACGCCGCGGCGAAGGGGAGGTGAAAGTCGTAGGCATGGGAATGAACGCGGCGGAATTGGAGAGGAATCCAGTGTTGGATGGAGGAAGAATCCTGCATGATTTGAATGCCGATCCGGACGTTTCGAGAGTTTTGAAAACGCACGGCGCGATCGGTGACGATGATGGCGAGAAACTCGATGCGTCCACAAACGTCGTGAGCACGGATTATCTCACTTCACCTGTTGAAGTCCTGCACTCCCTGCTACACGCGACGAAACCCGGGGGTCGCGTGCACCTTACCATCAGCAATCGGTGTTTTCCTACGAAGGCGATTGGGAGGTGGTTAAGGGTGAGTGAGGAGGAGAGGGTGCAGATGGTGGGGGATTTTTTGTGGTTTGCGGGGTGGAGGGGGATTGAGATTGTGGAGTTGAGTGATGGGGGGGTTCAGGGGGGTGGTGGTGGAAGTGGGGGGTTGAAGGGGTTTTTGGCGGGGATGGGGATGAGGGGGAGGGATCCGGTTTGGGTTGTTAGGGCGGTGAAAGAAGGGTAGGGAAGGGTTGAGAACGAGGTAATCGTACAGTGCTGCTGCCTCTTCTTCGTCTACGTACGCTACACTTTGCAAGCAAAGCAAAGCAAGGAGGACATTCACTCAAGCCGAGTCCTTATCCCGTCGCGTCCTGTCCTCTCCTGATACAAAACACCCCAGGCTATGCTACATACACCGACCGACCGACACACGCCACGCTTCGCTTCGCTAATTAAACACGTTCAAAACAACAACAGAACAACAATCGGATCATGTCATAAAATAACTCATGCCTTCATCGTCTTGAGGAAGCCATCCAGATTGAACTCTTCCTCATACTGCTTGTCATCCCATAGTTCCGAAAGTTCATCCAGAATACCCTTCTTGCCCTTCTCGCGCATATTGCCCTCGGCGTCGACGGCGTTGGACTCGTCCACGCCGTTGGCTTCGGGCTTATCGGAGATGGAGAGGTTTGGATCCGTCTCTCCTAGATTGAAGAGGTCGAGGATTTGGTCCGTCTCCATGGTGCCCAGGCCGGCGTTTTGTTGGTTGACCACGGTCGAGGCGACGTCGATCTTGAAGCGTTGCAGGTTCAGGATCTTCTCTTCCAAGGTGCCTCGCGTGATGAGACGGTAGACGTTGACGACCTTCTTTTGTCCGATACGATGGGCACGGTCCATGGCTTGGAGATCCTTCTGCGGGTTCCAGTCGTGCTCGACGAAGATGACGGTATCGGCACCCGTCAAGTTCAGACCAAGACCACCGACGCTGGTCGTGAGCAGTAGGCAGTCGATGGATGGATCTGAGTTGAAGCGGTTGACAATGTCCTGTCTCTTCGAAGCCTCCACAGAGCCGTCAAGTCGAGAGAAGGTCACGCCTGGCAACATCTTCTTCAACACGGTACCTTCCACCATGTCAAGCATCTCCTTCATCTGACAAAAGATGAGTGCACGATGTTGAGAGACGGCTTGATCTGCCGTTGGCACACCTCCAGCATCGTTCTGTTCAACCCCTATTCCACAGTCGACGAGGAGGTCCCGAAGAGCTGTCAGCTTGGGAGCGTGCTTCGGATCCTTCAAGCTGGAACCCTCTTTGGCGAGAAGTGCTTGGGTTGCAGCATACTGCTTATGAGTCTCCTTCATAACCATAGCCGGCGAATTGCAGAGCTTACGCATATACTGCAAAGCCTGGAAGATGTGCTGCTTTGCTTCCTTGTCAGCACTGCCAGCCATATCTTGCAGAGACTTGGCTTCCTTCTTAGTGAAGTCATCGAAGAGTCTCTTTTGCAGTTCGCTGAGGTCGCAGTAGTAGTTCTGAAGGATCTTTGGAGGAAGATCGTTCAGCACCTCTTCTTTCAAACGACGAAGCAAGAACGGGAGAACTTGCTTGTGCAGAGACTCGATTGCCAGGGCACCAGCTTCTTGTTCTTTAGAGGATGACTTTGCGAATCGACTGGCTGCGATCGGCTTGGCGAATCGGTCTTGAAACACCTTCTCGGTACCCAAGAATCCGGGCATGAGGAAGTCGAAAAGTGACCACAGTTCCAGCACGTTATTCTGGATAGGAGTACCTGACAAAATCAGGCGATGGTTGCTCGCCAGGCGCTTGACGGCAATAGTGACTTTGGCCTTGGGGTTCTTGATCAAATGTCCTTCGTCAAGAACGCAGTAGTTCCAATTAATAGGTGCCAGAATGTCGACGTCGTTACGAGCGATTTCGTACGAGGTGATGACAACGTCTGCTGTGCCTAATTGGTTCCGCACCTTGCTACGCTCTGGTGGAGGACCGGCGTACGCGACTGCGTTCAAGAATGGAGCATAAGTCCGAATCTCTTGCTTCCAATGTCCGGTGAGAGTCGGCGGACAAATGATCAAAGAAGGCAGACGTCTGACTTCTGGTGACTGAGTCTTCTCGTACTCCTCTGCTCGAAGATGGTGGTCGCTGGCAACAATGCAGAGAGTCTGCAAGGTCTTGCCAAGTCCCATGTCGTCACAAAGCACTCCGTGAAGATGGTAGCGATTCAGGAACGCAAGCCAGTTGACGCCTTCTTGTTGGTACGAACGCAGCTCGGCTTTGATGGCGACGGGGATCGTAAATGGCTCAACCTTCTTCGGATCAAGCATCTGAGCAATGAACTTGCGTTCTCTGTCTCGGCCTTCCAGCAAAGACTGAGGAAGACCAGGTGGATCAGGAATACCGGCTTCGAGCGGCACCAGCTTGACCAGAGTCGCGAAAGCTGTAGTTGCAATGAGACGTACGCCGCTGTCGGAATCACTCATGCGTCCGAGGACAGGCACCAGGAGGAAGATGACATATGGCAGAATACCGTCACCCATCACCTGGATCAGATGGTAGATGCACTCGATAGCACCTTGTCTGAAGACAACTTCGTGGGCGTTGTTGATCGGTGGAATGACTTGTTGGACAAGCATGGTGAAGCCTTGCACGGTGATCACGCTACAGACACTGGCGAAGCACTTGGCTGCAGTGTAGCGCAAGACTGCGAGGCGGCATTGGAGCGCCCGTCCCACGAAAGGCAGCAGCTGCAGGACCCAATCGTGGAGAGACGAATCGAAAGTAGCGACGAGTGCTCGCAACGTCGACATGGCATCGACGGCTTCTTGTCCGATCGTGGTGTCTGGATCCGCAATATCGGCAGGGAGTTCAGTGGTGAAGCACTGCTTGATGGGGCCTTCGATAACAGCCTGCAGTTTGGGCACTTTGGTGAAAAGATCCGCACCGAATAGTTGGCAGAGCTGTTCCAGAGCGTCTTTTGCACCGCGGCGAGTGATGCGAGCTGCCTTGACTTCACGCTCGTGCTGTGCTGCATCCGGGCGGTCCTGGATATCTTCGTCCTTTTGCAGTGAAAGTATGCCAACCTCTTTATCCGCGTTGGGATGGAACTCAGGGGTCTCGCCAACTTCCATACAGCAGAATTTGACCAAATTGCCCACGACCTTCTCGACGACCTTGTTGCGCTCGTTGGCGATGAGCTGACTGATCAGACCAGATACTGCTGACGCAGTTTTGTGTTGGAGATCGAGGTTGTCTTCCTCCTTGATGCTGTCCATCAATGCCTTGATGGTTAGCTGAGGCTTCTTAGGTATGTTCTGGAAAGCCACAAGCGCAGCGGCTGCAGTAGACTTGATTCGCAAGTCCATCTGTGCCTTCGCAGTGTGCGCCTCGCCAATTGCAGTCTCGGCATCTAGCTTCGCGGTATTCAGAGCCTCAGCAGCTGCCATTCTCTGAACAGTAGACAGACTCTTCTTGAGACGCTCGAAGTCATGACCGACAATCTTCTCCGCATCACTGATTGAGAATGCGTTCTTGCCAGCTTCAGGATCGCCTTGACATACAACCGCAATGATCGGAAGCTTGCTGCCAGGTACGTGGCCACTCTCGGCGAACGCGTTGAGAAGTTGTTGGCATTGTGCACGAACAATGCGCAGGTAGCTTGTCAGGTCACTGTACCAGCCAGGTCTGTCCTCTTCGACGAGATTACGCAAATCCGCGCAAGCTGCTTCTCGCAAGGGGTCTGGATCGGGAACAGCAGCTGCGAAGCCTTCGAATGCCATGGAGGTGAAGAGTTGGGTCGAGCCGTAGACGGACTTCAGGTTGGGGAGAAGTTTGGGTCCAAAGAATGCTTCTCGCTCTTCAGTCGGGAACAGAGAAATTGCCTTGCCGAGCGCGCGTGAGGCGAAGATGCGCGATCTGATCATAACATCTGCGCCCACAAGGTCGACATCTCCCTGCATGATCGCCGCATCGATATTGTGCGTGGTCGCTGAAGTTGGCGGAGGGGCGGAGCTCTCTTTCTTGTCTGATCTCCTTCGCTTCTTGGGCGGCTCAGATCCATTGACCGGAGAAGAGCGGTGCGCTGTAGCCAAGGGAGCATAAGTCTGTCCAGATGGCTTGATAAACAGAGTCGAGTCCATGGGAATTGGATGCCGGCTGATTCCAATGGGATGAATTGTGAGTGTCATGAGCGGCACGGCATGCGGCTCGAATTCTTGCTTGAAAGCAAGAGGTCCCTTGCTCACCAAAGCATCGCACAAGGCTGTCCAGACTTCCAATGAAAGCTTCAAAACACCGTCGTTCCTCTCAACCAGAAGGTTCTGGTAGACCAAACGAAGAGCTTTGCCGTTCACCCAGCCCTTGGTGTCCGTGCCCTCAATATTGATGAATGTCAGCAGCGCACGAAGTACAGCAGATCGTACGCTCGTGATGGTATGCCGCAGGAAGGGGTATAGTCGAGGCACAAGTTCGTCGAAGGACTGTTCCGGATCCGTGGCAGCATTCTCCTTCATAGCAGCCAGGACTTCAGGGAAACTACACAGCTTAGCGAGCAGGTCCATGACCGATCCTGTACTGGCAGAAAGATCGTCCGACAGGCTAGACAAGCACTCCCACACCACACTGATGAGATGGCCCAGCTCGTCCGACCGGACATTGACAAACTCCTTGGCCACAGGTATGAGGGTAGCGGCGCTGACTGATCGCACGTCGTCGTCTTGGTCCCCGAGTCCCTTGATGACACACTCGAGAACGCCGTCCATAAGAGATCGATCCTGGAAAAGCAGATCCGTTCGAACGGCCACCAGATATCGCATGCCGATCATACCGCCATGGCAGGCGTGCCATATTCGTCGGGACACCTTCAGGTCCTTTTGCATCACTAGTCGATATAGGATGCGGTTGATCTCGTGAACAGAAGATGCCGGCAGAAACTGCAGGACCACCCCCAGAACCTGGCCGGCTGTCTCTCGGATAGGGGCCACGGCGTTGTCGGAAACGTAGTCCGCAAACCGATCAAGCATGAAAACGCAGCAAAGACGACACGCAAGGTCGTCCAGCCACGCGCGATTCAGTGCCTCGTTCTCCGGCTTCTGCTTGCCCGCCTGTCGCCCCGCGCCTCCGCCATGAACACGCACAATCTCACGCAGACCCATAGCTGCACCGTGGCGTATCTCCCACGAAGGATCGAACAAGTCGACAGTTAGGAATTCACACAATCGCTCAAACGGCCACTCGTTTCCTTCCTCCTCCGCTTCTGTAACAAGTGTGGATTTTTCGGGAATTGGCATACCTTTGAACTCTGACACCACCTTCGAGTCATCGTCGCCGCCTTTTCGATCGATTGAGAAGTAGTCGCCGTTGCCGTTTTCTTGGTTCTCCTGCTTGACTTCAGGCTTGATGTCATCCGCAGGAGTCTGTGTCAAACTGGTGCTGCCACGTCTCGCCGCAAAGTCGTACTTGAACTTCTTGTTATCGCGTTTCAGTTCTTCTTTGCGACGTCGCTTGAGCATGTTGAGCTGTCGCTTGCTCATTTCGACGCCACCTGGAGTCTGTGGTGGGCCCTCTTCCGGAGATTTCACAATAGCCTCTTCGTTGGCCTGGGAAGCTTGCTTGCTGTCGTTTGTGTCGATCCGAGGTAGACCAGGAGCAGAAAATGAAGTTGCTCGGGCGGTGATGTCCTTTTCGGTGACGAGGTCTTCCTCAATGTACTCTCCCCCAAGACCGAGTCGGGCGGTGAGAGTCTTCTTTTGATGCGCCAACCGCTCGGTGGCATTAAGACCTGCGAGCTTGAAGTCGTACTGTTTTCCGGCACTACCAAGCAACTCCTTGCCGTAGGTCAGGATAGCTTCCACATCCAAGGTGGCGAGCTGAAGTTGGTCGGGTGCGGTGGAGATGGCTGGCACGTCCTCCTGCTTGATCGAGTCGGTGCCATTTTCGTCAGGTTTGACCTCATCAAGCACAGCATTTGGGTCATATTTCTCGGCATGCTCGACGATGCCGCCAATCGCGCGAGCCGCAGCGGTCCGGGTATCCCATGATGGCGACCGCAGATAAGGCACAACACGGGTGAGTAGATTAAAGAGTTCGTCGGGGTGGTTTTTCTGCACGTCAGCGAGTTGCTGGGCAGCGGTATTACGGATGAGCTGGGTGCTGCCGGTCTCAAGCAAGGTGACCAGGCGGTCGAGTCTGCATAAAAATCACGTGATGTTAGCGTATGCAAAGGTTAATGTGAAAGTTGTACTGAGTTGAACCAACCTGGATGTGGTCATGATGGCAAGCAAACGGCATCAAATAATCATGGAGCAATATCCGCGCCGGAGGGAAAGAAAAGGCAAAGACAAGCGACGACAGGGTCGGGCGGGGCCATGGAGACGTTTCACGTCGTTGTGCGCATCCAAGCGGCGTCGAGGGTCGGGGCGGTCGATGCAGAACTATTTCAATATCTCGAGCGTGTCGTGCAGCGCGTGATTGTGTCGTTTCGGACGGTCTGGTGAAGTGGTTGGACGCGGGCCAATCAGCAGTCGCGCAAGCTCCTCCGCAGCGCGAGCTCTCGCGGAGTCCAGCGTGCGGCGAGGGAGGAATGCGGCAATATGTATTCAGTTGCTTTGACTGCGGGCGCTAGGGCCACCACCTTCGCAAACGGCATAGCTCCCTCGCTCCCGCTGCTTCAGTCAACACGGTGTCTTCATTTTCGCCTACCTTTTCGCACTCGTCAAACAGAGCCTGCACCTGCCATTCCTATTCATACTAGTATTCATATCCATTCGCTGTCGATATCCCTCCTTCAAATCTTCATCAAAGTCTACCAAGGCCTCGAATGCGATCAGCTATACAGCAGATGCAGAGGCTGGCGGCCTAGCTCGCAGGACCAGCAGAAAGCTCCCCCATGCTCCTTGCAGATCATCAACGATAACCTCGAACGTCAGCCGCTCAGAACATTCCCCGTCCTAAAAACCCACCACGCATCGGAAAATACGCCATCTCTTTCGCTCTCTCTTGCCCGTGATGACCTGACGAAAAAGGGATCTCCCTCATGCATCTTCAAGGGCGACGCTGGTTAAATTTCTCGTGCGCTGGCACAGGCGACGGCGTTCGGAGATTTCGCAGCCGCTGCAAAGCCAAACCGGCCTCATCCTTACACATGCCTATAAGGCTGCAGACATCCCGCGGGTACCTCTCTTTTTCATCCCAGTCACGAGGACAGCACGCGATTTTATCATGAGCGTCATGTGCAGTTGATCGTGTGCGTGAAATTCTATCTAGGCAGCACAGCACAGCAATTCGATGAGTCGACAATCATCAGGCATACATACAGTACCTACAGCATATCGACATTTGTACATCGCCAAACTCAAAAGTCTCCAGACAGCCTTCCGCTGACAATACGCAGCATCTACTCCGCCTGCCTCTTCACTCCCTTGGCCCAGTCTCTTAGCACATTCTTCCTCAACTTGCCAGTGCTCGTCTTCGGCAGCTCCTCCAAGATCTCGACCTCTCTCGGAACCATGAAGCGACTGATTTGGCTCTGCTCCTTCGCCCACTGGATAATATCCTCGCCCTTCAACGAGCCCTGCTTGCCTGGCTTGACCGTCACAAACGCCTTTGGTCGCTCACCCCACTGCTTGTCTTGCACTGCTACGCAGGCAGCTTCGAGCACGTCCGGATGCGTCATGAGCATACCTTCGAGTGCCACAGAGCTAATGTTCTCACCCCCAGAAATGATAATATCCTTCGCTCGATCCAGAATCTGAATTGCTCCATCTGGATGCCACACTGCAAGATCACCACTGTGCTGCACGCCGCCAGCAAAGAGCTTTCGTGTCGCCGCTGCATCTTTGTAATAGCCTCTGGCGCAAAGATTGCCAATGAAGACAATCTCGCCGATCTCCTTGCCGTCCTTGGCCACGTCTTCGATCTTCTCACTCGCATCCCATTTCCCGGTCTCGTCTTGATCTGTTTTGATGACTCGAGCTGGTAATGAGACAACGAGACCGTGGCCCTGTCTTGCCATTTTGGCGTACTTATCCTTGGCTGGCAAAGTCTCCCATGAGGGCATGTGGTAGCCTTTTGTGATTGGTCCATACGTCTCTGTGAGGCCGTAAACGTGCACCGGGCGAAGATTGTGTGCCTCCATAGTCTCAAAAAGGTGAGCCGAAGGTGGACTGGCCGCGACTGTTACTCGCACAGGATGCTCCAGCTTCTCTGCGTTCGGGTCTGCTAGGAGCAGTGTGTTGACTGTAGGTGCTGCATTGTAATGGCTGACGTGCTGTTCCTTGAGCAGCTTCCAGATATAAGGGTAGTCAATCTTTCGAAGGCAGTAGTGAGTTCCTCGGACAGCTGTGACAGACCAAGGGAACGTCCATCCCATCGCATGGAACATGGGCAATGTCCACAAATAATGCGCTCTGTCAGCTTTGGGATGGGGTACATTCAGACCACTCTCAATGATGTTGCCGAGGGCTGCCATATAAGCACCTCGATGCGTATATTCAACACCTTTCGGTCGTGCTGTGGTGCCTGAAGTATACGCCAACGCAATCAAGCTGTCTTCGTTAGCGACTTGCGTCTCAAGTCCCGCCCAACCATGTCCGCCAGTTCGTTCATCATGTTGCATTCCTTCCAGAACAGCTTTATCATAATCTCCGGTGTCTTCGTCAGTATCGGTATCGATGATGAAAGGCACATGAGGATGATTCCTTCGGAATCCATCAAGAAGCGGTCGGAATTCAGCATCAACAATGATTAAATCAACTTCTGCGTGGTCAAAGATGTATGTGATGTCGTCCATCTTCAGTCGATAGTTGATCGCTAGATTAAAGTGAGCGGGTTGATGTAAGCCATGAGTCTTCCATACCACTTACCAACATTCACAGCACTTGCACCTCCAATGCCGTAGATCGATTCAAGAAATGCCGGAGTGTTCGTGCACAAGATACCCACCCTTGCCGATAGTCAGTGACCGTCATTCCCGCTATGATAACTTGATCCATACCTTTTGAATCCATGCTTCTTCAAATAATACGCCAGACCTCTCGCCCGGTCGGCCGTCTGCTGATATGTCCTCTGGAGCGTCTTCCCATTCGCAGTCTTGTGGTATACCGCAATAGCCTATATCAAATCCATCTGTCAACCCCACCCGGCTCATTCGCTCTTCACGTTGGTTGTTATCCTACATCAGGCTCAATGCTTGCAGCTCGGGGCAAGAAGAACGTCGGGCTCAATTGGTGGATGTGATATGAGTGGTTGTATGAATCCCGCATATTGCTCTGATCTGCGGCGGTGGGTGAACTGGACGAGGGTACGAAGTGGGCGGCAAGCGAGGACAGGCGTTTCATAGCGGAGGACATCTTGGGCGATGGATATCGATTTGTTTATACTGATTTTCGCCAATGTTTATAGATCGAAGGGCGTATCGCGGCTCGCGTGAGACAGCGGGTGGTCGTTAACGACTACACAATCGAGAAGGCCTGCCGCTGGACGGGTGGGACACTGGCGGGGTGTTGTGGATGAGGACTGGAGCTTCTAGGGACGCCAGGTGAAGGACGAGAGAGTGGAACGAGTGAAACAAGATCTATAAATGGGCAAGGTGACCTACTCATTAAGCGTGGAAGAAGGTTTGCGGAGAGGTGGCTGGCCCGCAGCGACAGCCATGTTGGTGGATGAGGTGTCGTGAGCGGGTCGTGAGCGAGCTCGCCGATCCTCGCTTGATCGCTTCGGAGAAATGGGAAGTCACGACTGCCAAGCCAACATTGAGAGACATGCACCAAAACAAGAAACTCCAATGTTTGGTACAGCGAGGACCAGAAGGAAAACGTCCATGTTCGAGGCTCAATTCTGAATATACCACATGTCATCGTCGGCACGAGGCACATAACGTTGCACATGCCACGTTTGTCCCACGTCGCTCAGAACGCCTCGCCATGCAGATGTTATCGAAGCCCGTCGTACGCAATAAAACAGTTGTAAGGAACAGCGACTGAAACCAGTGTGGGCTCTAGTCCACAAAAAACTGCTCATGACTTCATGGCAGTGTCCAAATCCTGCAAGACCTTCTGGGTCTCCTTCACGAGTTCTTTCCTGCGAGTTCGCGCATCGGCGTCGCCTTCAGTCTCTACGGCGTCAAGCTTCAGTAACACTTGAGTCAGAATGGTCTCAGACAAGCGCTTGTGCTCGAACGTCTTCTTCGCGGGATCGGTTGGTGGTGAGGTTTCAAATGCTCGGCAATCGGGGATGAAGCTCTGTAGCTTTTGATGCAGCGCGTTCAGCTTGTCAAGAGGTGTGGCAGGCGAGACCGGCGGTTTGGGCGACTGGTTGCGTGAGGGCTGCTGGCTGTTTGGTACGCCCAGATTAGGTTCGGCAGGCTGTGGCGTCGATGTTCCAGATGTCTCGCGCTCGCGGTCTTCCCGTCTGTTGCGACGCTTGGTCTTCTTGCCTCTGTTGCGGCGTCGCTTCGCATCTCCATCGGCGGTTGATGGTTCGTCGCCAAATTCATCATCGTCGTCCTCGCTGTCGCTGGGCGACTCGATCTTCTCGGCCAAAGTTATCATGAGCTCGGCACCATCACGCAGACCCTCTTGTTTGCATGTCTTCGCGTCGTCTTTCAGATTCTTGCCCTTGTATAGCAGCTTGATCCGCTTGGGATCGCCTGTAGTGGTCTTCTTTGCAGCCTGCTCTCGCACTTGTCCGATTGTGAGCTCGCCCTTGGCGATACTGTAGGCTGGAAAATGTACTGGGAAGTCCTGCTTCTTGTTGCGCAATACCAAAACGTCGGTATCTCGAGGTGGGCCATAGTCGTCTGATGTGTCTTGTGAGGATTGCTGCTGGTTCATGGTTTCAGCTTGATGCTTGCGCAAATCGTCGGCGGTGATGTAGCTGAAGTCGGCATCACTGACTTTTGTTGGGCCTTGCGGCGGTGATCGCGTAAAGGGCGAGAAGCGACCCAGGTTGCCAAGGCGCGATGTCCACGACATGGCGAGAACCACAAAGGTGGTGAGCGCAAGGAAGAGCGAGGTGCTCTCGAGAGTAGTGCGGGTTGAGAGAAAGTCGAAGAGGATGGTTTGAAATCGCTCGAGTGTGCCAGTGTCTTCTGGAGGCGATTGCGGAGTACGAGAGCCGCCGAGAAGGTGTTCGAACGACCTGGACACCTGCGCGATTGCGTCGCTGATGTTCGGGCTTAGCGGTAGGATTGAGGAAAAGTTGCCCTTCAGCAGGGAGTTGTAGGCGTGCTCGAAGATGTTGGGGGACGCCACGGTTGCTGCGAGCAGGCAGAGAGCAGGGAGAGCGGGCGCAACAGTGCGGTTACAGTTGCAGTGGACGTCAAAAGTTTGCAGGTTCACTTGGGTGCTGCGATGACGCTGCTGGCCCGCCGCTGTGCGCTTCGTTCAGTCCTTGAATCGCTGACTGCCGTGCACGTGAGTGTCGAATCCCGAGCGGTGAGGCGAGCGAATGTCCAGTTACAACAAAGTCGACAAGGTGGTGTGCGCGACAAGCATGTAGGTAGCGCTTCGAGCGGCAGTGATCGTCTGCGATGTCTGATGTCGTCGGCCTCAAACTCAATAGTTGAGCCTTGGGGCGCGTGGAGAGACAGAAGTCGTAGCGAGTGACGTCCCATGACTTTTGAGTCTATCAGTCAGTGCTTTCTCCATGCCAAGCGCACTTTCTCAATTCGACTTCAGTCTATCCAGTCGACGACCGACGCCCGCCACAATCACCGACATTTCCCTCCACCAACACCCCAGGAACGATGTCGACCTTCGAGCCGGTGGTACGTTCGATCCTGACTCTGCGCTGCACGAGAATCGTCGCCCCGCGGTGTGCATGTGATGGATGAGGACACAGTGCTGAGACTATAACAGATTGTCATTGACGGCAAGGGCCATCTGCTCGGCCGTCTGGCCTCGACAGTGGCCAAGCAGCTCCTGAACGGCCAGAAGATTGTCGTCGTCCGCTGCGAGGCCCTCAACATCTCTGGGGAGTTCTTCCGCGCCAAGCGTACGTCCAGCACATCCCCACGCACGAACCGCGCACAAATTAACACATTGCATGCAGTGAAGTACCAGGCCTTCCTCCGCAAGCAGACCCGTTACAACGCGACCCGTGGTGGCCCATGGCACTACCGAGCCCCCGCCAAGATGTTCTGGCGCACCGTCCGCGGCATGATTCCTCACAAGACTGAGCGCGGCGCAAAGGCCCTCGAGCGCCTCAAGACCTTCGAGGGTGTCCCACCACCATACGACCAGAAGAAGCGCATGGTCGTCCCACAAGCTCTCCGTGTCCTGCGCCTCAAGCCAGGCCGCAAGTACTGCACCGTTGGACGTCTGGGTCACGAGTTCGGCTGGAAGTACCAGGACGTCGTTGCACGTCTCGAGGAGAGACGGAAGGTCAAGGGCCAGGCATACTACGAGAAGAAGAAGGCGGCACGCAAGAACTTGGCCGAGGCGAAGCAGAACGCTGCCATTCCCGACAAGGTGAAGCAGCAGCTGGAGCAGTACGGATACTAGATGGGGTGTTTCTCGCTTGAGGCCGTGGTGCCTCATGGCTCTGCATGATCATTGAGGGACAGCTGCATCTGGTCTGGCGGCTGCGGTTACGGGTTCAGCAGTTCAGGCGTTCAGATAGCGTCGAAACGTCGCAAAAGGGTTGAAAACGTATTATGAAGTCTCAAAAGAAGAGCTGTAACTTTCCCACCGAACATCATCGAGGATGTCCCATATGATGTAGTTCAGGCCACGCTACGGACAACCATTTGCAGCACATGAGCGAAACCCGTCCCATTCCCCAAGCACTATGAAATGCCTCCTGAAGTGGCCAGATTGCTTTCCATTGCTATACGTATCTACATTTGTGTGTCACTACCGAGTGCCAGCAGATCCACACTCCGGAAAATCCGTCTCCGTATTGTAAGTACAACTCTCATCCACCACCTCCATCTGAATCGTCGAATTGTCATTCTGATAAGTACTCCTCGCCGGCCCAACACTCACATACCCTTCCACACTCTCCTCTCCCGTAGCAATATCCGTCTGCTTCAGCATTCGTTCAAACAAGGTCAACGCAGCTAGGGGCTAAAACAAAAGCACGTCAGTCAAAATCCAGAAACTGCGACTGGAGGAACATACCTTGTAGAAGGGGACTTGATGCCCAGCATCATAGATCCTGACGAAACTGTATTTCCCAGACTGCTTGACGACGCCGTGGACCTGGCCGTCGGACGTCGTGAGGTTCTCGTACCCGGCGCCGGACCAGCCTGGCGCGTCGATGGAGGTGGCGACGGCTTCGACGCCGATCTGCTCATACGCATCATCATAAGTCAGTATATCTTCATAGAACGATGATAGGTTGGGAAAAGCAAGAAGAGTGTAATCTAACCCAACTGCACATATAATCCGCATCGCCATTGTAGTGCACGACGTACACCCCCTCGTCCACCAACTTCTTGTTCTTAGCTGGGATATCGAAAACCCTCGCGTCGTCGCCCGTAGTCCCAAACGCCGTGGCGACGGTTCCTGTCCCGAGGTTCGTGACGGAGTAGGAGAAATTCGTGAACGCGCCGATCGCCTGCTGGACCTCCGGGCGGTTGAGGTAGCTCACCCAGGTGGTAGGCGGGAAGGGGTTGGGAGAAAGGTATCGCAGGTCATATTCGTCCCTGCCGGTCACGGTATCGTAGAGGTACTCGACTTCCTGGTAGCAGAGGTTATCTGCCGCGGAGCAGATCCCGTCGTCGCCACGGGCGTTGCAGTCTAGCAGTTGGTCGAGGCAGTTTCCTTCGCCGTAGAGGGCGTTGTAGAGCTGGGCTTCGGAGGAGGTGTTGAAGGGTTTGAAGTTCCAGTTGTTTCCTGGGGAGACGGTGAAGTTATAGTGGGCTTGGAATTGCGTGATGGGGTCGAACCAGCCGTTGCCGACTGCCACGGAGCGGAGGTCGCTTTGGGTGGTGCCGGCTGTGTTCAGGGCGTTTTGTGAGAGGATATAGTCTGCGAAGATGGGGCCGTAGTGCCCGCCGTAGCTTTCTGTGGCGAGGTGGATGCCGTTGCTGGAGTACTGCGGGAATGCACCGGTGAAGCCTTGCAGAGCGGCGTAGAAGTCTGGTGCTGCTGAGGGAGTTGAGTTGGCTGTCAGGCTTGCGTTTGCTGATGAGAGCGTGCCGCAGGAGTCAGCTGGGGCGTAGTCAGGGCAGGTCGCATCTGGAAGTGTGACTATGTATCCATCCGCGGATGTGTATGCATTGAGTGGGATTGAGTAGCTGAAGCCCGTGTCTACTGGCTGGTCCAGGTAGAGCATATTGCTGGAATTGCTCCAAGAGTACTCATTGTACTGCAGATTGCCATCGTAATCTATCGAACAAGGCCCGTTCTCAGAGAAGAGTCCGACCAGTGAAGGATCGCCAGGGCCTCCATTGATCCAAATGGTAAGAGGTGCTGTTGTAGGATCCTGGTTGCGGGCCTCGAAGAACCAGAAGAAGAGATGTCTATCATCGGCCACATCGATATAGCTGCATCTTCGTGAGCTATGTGTTCGGCAGAGGCATTCTTGACTTTCCCTACCCAGAATAGCTCTTCACTCCTTCGACCGTCTCGCAGATCCCACTAGGAACCTCCTTGTACCTCACAGTGTAGCCAGCTGATCCTTCTTTGCTGGTTAGGTCTGTCGGAGCATTGATAAACTGTGCCAAAGTCCCAGGCAGTAAGACCGCCGCAGCGGACAAGTACGTCTTCATTCTTGCCAACGCCTCTGTACTTCACGAGGCAGAAACGCTTTTTCAGTAGGAAAATATCAATCCAAGCAAGGAGAGCTCGTACAACTACCTTCATACACAATGGCGCTCACCAACAACCTACCCTGTTAGCTGTCTTGCCACGCGGTGCAGTTCCCATGCGTTCCACGACCGCAAAATCTTTGTTCGGAAGCACCGCTATCATTCATCTCCGCGAAGGACAGGGACGACTGCCTCGACGATTTGTTCGGTTCGAACAGCAACCCAGCTAGCGTGCGAGTATCGAAGCGGTGTTCTGCTGGCGCTGGAGCGGATTGCGGAGCCAGAATATACAAAGCATGCAGTAGAGGCGTGCGGAATACAGCCTCGTTGAAGAAGGTGGAAAGGTGGGAAAGGTGAGTAGCCGTCGACCATGTCTCTGCGGCATGGACAATGCCCAATGGTGTTGAACCGTCTTTTTCGTGCCTTCCCCGCTGTGATGCAAACAGTCGTGCAGACCCATGTGCTCGACCAGGTTCGGGTAAAATCTCGCTTGCCTCGTGCCGGACGGTTCTCCCGAAGGGGATTAAGACATCGCTAAGGCAGAGAAGGGACGGGCGGAAGATGTTCTAGAAAAGATTGAGAGCAGGGGTGTTGCAATCGCCTCGGAGGTGGATGCGGTGAGGCATGTCTCAGGCATCGTTCTTGTGCCACTGTGCCACTGTGCCACGATGCCAATCTTTGGGACTGTCATGCCAAGCCAGGTGGTTGTCCAAGACGTGGAGTTGGATTCAGTAAGAAGAGCGTTTAGGAGCCAATATGTCTGAGAACTCGACTTTGCTTGGGTCTTGTGCTCCAGTATGCCGTGCCACTGTTGAAGCTGCGGCGTGGGTCAAGAACACAATGGGTAGGCTTTCAAAGATGTGTAAATCGTCTTATTGAAATACTTGGCAGGAAGAAGGCATCCCCACTACTGAGACTGTTGGAAGGTCAGCTATCTCCTCAGCAATACTGGCAAGCTGTAGGTATCGTTGTGACATATATTCTCCTGCTGAGATAGAGAGGCACATGTACGTCAGTAGGCGACCTATCTTTCAATCGCAAATGCCTTCTCATTCTTGCAAGGCCGACAGCCGTCATACCTTGGTGCTCAGGGCGTGGCAGCCAACCTCTGGGCACCATCTTCAAGCTGCCCCAGATACATTCTTGGGATAAATTTTTAGGCAGTTGTCTTGGTGAACTTTCCCAGGCCTTGACTGTTTCGACATTGCCCAATGTAACCAGCCGAAGTCAATAGTCGTAAAGGCCTCTCTGGATAACTTGGTCGAATTGCTGGCCTGAGGACAGGAGTCGTTGCCATGACACATCAAGCCGACCTGGGTGATTTCCGTATCGACACGCTGCGAACCGTACGAACCACGCGGATGCAATAATGACCACAACGTCGTGGCACAGCTGGTGTCGGTTCAATACCGAACGCCGCGGAAAGTATGACCCCATCAGGACATTACTCATGTCGCAATGGTGACCATAGTTGGGTCTTGCATTTGTTTCGGCTGGACTCCGGTTGACTTTTTGCTATGCGATCTCTGCTGTGGATGAGCCGTCATTGTCAACATCCACGCCATTAATAATGAACCAAGGCATGTGGAGCAAGACACGACATGCGAAAGAAGGGTGCAGGTCGATAGCCAACGTCCAATTGGACAGGCCATTCAAGTACCAAGCGATGCCCAGACATCGGCCGAGAGCAATTCTTGCCCCGACCCAGCAATCTCATGCAATGAATCCAGGACCAGGCCACGACGGCATTGCACGAAGGATTGTTGTGCAGAACCAATACGAGAGCATACGGTGTGACTGACCGGTGCAGTACGGAAGACTGCGAACCGGAATTGCAGCACAAATGTCTCATCAACGCGGCGGACTCTCTACGTAGCTCTATCCCTGGAGGCCTTGCTGCGCCGGCCGAATGAGAGAGACTGCCGCTTCGAGAAGTTCAATCGACGCCGCTAAGCATGGCGACGAGACTCTTTGATCTGCGTGTGGCGCTCTTGGCTCTCTGTCAAAGTTGGTGATGGTGTGCCTCCAGATTGAGCGCGGAGATGGGCTCCATGCGAAGGCCACGCAACGCAACTCCTGACCGCGTGGACAGACGCAAGGGCGATGGTATCGCGGAATGATCAGTGATACATACATACCATTCACTCGTCCATTGCAGGCCTCGCGATGTTTATGTACGGTCGCCACGCTGCTGCGGCATCTGGCATCGATAGCCCTGGGTCTGTTATTTCAGGTGTGGTGGAGTCGCGAGTCGGGTGGACTTTACACGCAAACGCCGACCCAAGGCCCACCGATATAGGCAGTTGGAGTGAGCTATGCCTGGTCAGGCCAGGAGGCGCGTCCTATCGCGGGGCCATAGAATATTGATTACGACATGCGTATGCGCCAGGAGGCAGGAGAACAGGCGGAACGGACGCTTTGCGCGGAAGTGCACTCGCTGCAGTGGCCGGAGAAGCGTGGTAGTGCAAGGCACAGCCAGCAGGAGGAGCAGCGATGGGTGGAGTGTGTCCAGGGCGCGGGCCAGGAGTGTTTGCTGGCTGGCTTGGCTGATGGCATGCAATCGAGCGAAGCATTGTGGGGTGCCGGCGGCGCCTAATATGGGTGTGCAGCGCAGAGCAGCGAGGCACTCAGGCAGCGAGGGAAACTGTGGGATGATGATGGCCGTGCGAGGCTCGTGAAGCCAACCGCTCGCTCGTTTCTCTCGCTTCTGCGCTCGCATTCCCTCGTCCGCCGCCGCCGCCGCCCCTCCACATCATAAACAGCCTCTGCCGCTGCCCTCGTCCACTCTCCTTCGGGCGAAGAAAGGCCCGACCACTCCCTGCCTCGCTTCTGTGCCACCCAGATCCACCTGCCTCGCGGGATCGCCACAAGGCTGAGGCCAAGCATCGCGCGTCTGCAACTCGCCGAACTTTTGGTTACATTGAGGGTCCTCGAACTGGCAACGACCGGCGCCAAGCGTCTCTTTACATCACTCCCCAGAGCACTCGCCGTCGTCTGCTCACAAATATTTTCCGCCTCTTAATCCACCCACCCGCCCGCTCCAGCTCTGCCTGAGGTTTCTGTTCAATGCCTGGACTCGTCCCTTCATAGCATCATCCCTTTGAGAACGCTTGCGCCTGTCGCTTTCGGAAGGTCATGGAACATGCTTCACCAGAAGAGTACGACGACCACGCCAGCGACGCTGAGTCGGCCGGCGACGACCACGATGTCAAGCTCGAGTCCGACGCCTCGCCTGCTGCCACTGGGAGTGCCGTGAGCAAAAATGCGCCGGCTGTCAAAGCGCATCTGCAAAAGCGGCGGAGAGTCACCCGCGCGTGTGACGAATGTCGGAGGAAGAAGATCAAGTGCGACGGCAAGCAGCCCTGCACACACTGCACGGTCTACAGCTATGGTGAGGAATCAGAAGATTGAAAAGATGCTCGATTGGCTAATGTCTCTCCAGAATGCACCTATGATCAACCATCCAATCGACGTAGAAACCCCGCGCCCCAATATGTTGAGAATCTTGAACATCGAGTGCACCGTGCGGAGTCTTTGCTACACATCCTGATCCCAAACCTCGACCTGAATGATCCTGGCATCGACGCAGCGGTTGCTCAAGGTTGGATCCCTGGCGCACCGGGCAAAGGCCACCCCACAGCTGCACAACCACCAACACCGGCGCGGCCTCCTCCAGCACCAGCAGCCGCAAATGCAGAAAAGAAGCCTGATACCAACCTGGAGTCAATGGTTCGCGCTGTTGCCCAGCTTGACATGGATGAGACGGGTCATTGGGACTACCACGGCCACTCGTCAGGACTGAGCTTTGTAAGAAGGATGCGAGAGCAATTGGGCGATTTGATGGGTCCAGACACTCAAGCAACTCCATTTGTGAAGACAAGGCCCATGTCTCAGGTCCTTGACTCCCCCAAATCTTCCGCTGGATCGCCAATGGGTGGTGACCTGTCTTCTGTGACTGCTCAGGACCTACCTCCAAAGGACATCGCTCGAACTCTCTGTGGACTTGCTATCAACGACGCCGCTGCGCTCTTGCGCATGGTACATCAACCAACGTTCTGGGCCAGCTTCGAACGCTTGTACAACATGTCACCTGACCACTACACCAACGAAGACAACACCTTCCTGCCCTTGTTCTACAGCGCACTCGCACTAGGCTCCCTGTTTGGAAAGGATACTAACGATGACCATTTGCATCGAGAAGGATACGAAACCGCAATCCAGCAAGGCTTCTCCTACTTCAAGATTGCCCGACAGATGATGGACATTGCCGATTGCAGAGACCTATCTTCCATCCAAGCAGTCGTTTTCATGATACTGTTCCTACAGTCGTCAGCCAAGATGTCGCAATGCTACGCATATGTTGGTGTCGCCTTGCGATCGGCACTTCGGATGGGATTGCACCGCGCTGCGGCTGGGAAGTTCGATCCTGTCGAAGCAGAGACTCGCAAGAGGGTGTTCTGGATCGTACGGAAGATGGATGTCTATGTTGGCGCAATGCTTGGACTGCCCCAGACTTTGAGTGACGACGACATCGACCAGGACTTTCCTGCAGAGGTTGACGATGAGTACATCACCAGAGACGGCGTACTGCCAATGCCGGACGGAGTTGTATCATTGATGACGGCTTTTAACTCCCACACTCGCCTGGTCCAGATCCTCCAAAAGATCGTTCGCAAGATCTATCCAATAAAGGTGCAGAGCCCACAGAGTCCTGGGGACAAGTCATACTCGATCCCGTTCTCGACCATTCGCGAAATCGAAAGCGATCTGGAGGAATGGAAGAACAACCTGCCGCCCATTTTCAGTCCCTGCGAAGCGCCAGCTCGCTACACGAGAATACAACAGCTCCTCCGCCTCTCGTATGCCCACGCCCAGGTTCTCTTATATCGGCCCTTCTTGCACTTCACTGCAATGGACAAGAGGTCAAAACCCGTCGATCAAAGAGCTTACGCCTGTGCTGCATCTTTCGTCAACGTCTCGCGGAACATCGTCCACATCGCTTCTCAGATGAATCAAAAAGGTCTTCTCAATGGTGCTTTTTGGTTCATCATGTATACAAACTTTTTCTCCATCCTCGCGCTGGTGTATTTTGCAGCAGAAAATCCGGACAATCCCACTACGGAGGCAGTGATGAAAGACGCCATTGAGGGCAAGGACGTCCTCGCGGCGCTGGCAACTCGAAGCATGGCGGCTGATCGATGTACGGCGACTCTGAACATTGTCTTCTCGCGGCTTCCAACATGGATGCGGGAGGGCAAGCAAAACCCGGGGATCACCAAGAAACGGCCATTTGATCAGAGTACAGGTGCTTATCCGCCAGCGCACGTGCAGGCTTCGCGTAGCCACCCTGACGTCTCCAGCGGTGGACAGGATCTTTTGCAGAGTGGCAAGCGAGCAAATACGTATCCCAACGGGCCTATGGCAGCAACTACGAACGGTACTTCGTCTCCCTTTGAAAGCTCCTGGTCGCAGTCTGCTTCTTCGTATGGGGGCCCACAGACGCCAACGACATCAACCTTCGAGACGGCGAGTTATTCGTCAGCAAATCAGAGGAGTGTATCGCATCCCCAAAGTAATGGCATGCCTTCGCAGTATGCTGTACCGCCGAACTTTGCGAACCCGCAGCTCACGGATCTGTCGTCGATGATGTTTCCAACTGCGGATGAGCCTTTTGTCTACCCAAACCAACCACTGACGACGTTCGAAAACAATCAGTACGCCAAACAGAACTCCTATATGAACGCCCAGCACCCCTACAATGGTGCCGAAGCAGCAAGTCCTGCAGGGTCACAAACAAGAGGTCGGGACGAAAATATAGAGGCTCAGTTCTTCGCGCTGCCGCCATACATCAAGCAGGGTCACCAACAACAGGCGATCCCACAACACATGCATCCCCAAGCACGCGGCATGGCCTACTCTCAAGCCATTCCGTACTCCAACGGACAGCCCACGAGCGCCGCGCAGGCAATGCAGATGCCCAATGGCAACTGGGCGGGCCAGCAACAGCCATACCAGCAGGACATGTCGAACATCAACATTCAAGACCTCTTTGGCGGCACAGAATGGAATCCAATGTTTCAGCACCCTGGATACCAGGCTCAACGATGAAAGGTAGAGAGATTGGATGGGGGTTGGGGCTCCATAGAGCGGCATTGAACGGCTTGGCATTGTAACGAATAACGAGATACCCATTGAAAGCGTTGAGGCGTTATGAGGGAAGGATAGGGCGTGATAGACAGGATCGATGGCGTGCGGTGAGGTGGACTTTGTGTTTTAGATGTGAAGATCAGCAGAGCATTAAAAGTGTGAGCCAAGAATACACTGTTGCATGTATGACTACCATTCCCAGACATCTCTCTCGGTACTGCGGTATTCACTATCGGTAGTCGATAAGACGAGCGCATGACCTGTTGGAGGAGGAGGTGGTGGGGGAACTTGCAAAGTCGAGCTCATCTTCAACAGCTGCTGCAAGCCGAAGCATCCAGCACCACTCACGAGCTGCTACAACCGTCCTGCAGACGCCCTCAATTCGATGGCCCGCACTCGATCCCTGAATCCATTCCTCTTCTTCCCAGCCCAGGTCACCATCCTCACCTCGATCGTGTACATCGTCCTCTTCGCAGTGGTCATCTGGGTGGCAGAAACCGTCCCCGCAGCGCCCTCGAACAAGACGCCCGTGGCTGGTGTGAACCTCACCGAAGCTTGGTTGGACCTCGAGAATATCACCAATGGCCTCTACCACCCATGGGGCTCCCGCGCGAACGAGCAGGTGCGGGAGTACTTGCTGAAGAAGATTGAAGAGATCGGAGAGAGGAACGAGGTCGAGAGGAAGACGATATACGCCGCCAATGGCACGTTCACATCCGAGACGGAGGGCGTGAAGGCTCTGAATATCTTTGCCAGTGACAGCTCGAATTTCACGGGTAGTGATGGCTGGACGAAGAGGCCGACGACGCTGTATGGCGAGAGTGAGAACATCCTGGTGTATATCCGTGGTCAAGAGGACGCGGAGGGGGACTGGTGGAATACAACTGTGCCGTACAGGGGCTCTAGTGGAGTCCTTGTGAATGCGCACTTTGACAGTGTTCCTTCAGGGCTTGGGGCTACGGATGATGGGGTGGGAGTTGTTACGATCCTACAGCTCATCTCGCATTTCACGCAACGGGGGAATCAGCCTAAGAGGGGAATTGTGGCACTGCTGAACAACGGTGAAGAGAATGGCTTGTATGGAGCGAAGAGTTATGTTCGACATCCACTGTCGCAATTCCCGCATACGTTCTTGAATCTGGAGGGCGCTGGAGCTGGTGGCCGAGCAATCTTGTTTCGATCCACCGATGCAGAAGTGACATCCTTCTACGCTAAAAGTCCGTATCCATCTGGAAACATAATCAGCGGAGATGGATTCAAACGTGGCTTCGTGCGTTCTGGCACTGATTATACACCCTTCACGGAGGAGCTGGGGATGCGAGGGTTGGACGTGGCATTCTACAAGCCTCGTTCACGATACCACACCGATGAAGATGATGTGAGGAATACAAGCCCTGACTCCGTCTGGCATATGCTTTCGTCCGCCCTGGCTACCATGCAAGCTCTGACTTCATATGATGGGAAGGAGTTTGAGGGCACGCCGGATAAGAGAGGGAGACTGGTTACTGGTACAGGCAGCGATGCCGTCTGGTTCGATGTCTTTGGTCTGGGCTTTGCTGTGGCGAAGCTCAGCACTCTCTTCGCGCTATCTGTGACTTTGCTCGTTGCAGGCCCCGTCATCTTGATCATTCTCGAGGTTCTTATCCGAAAGAGCGACAAGTGGTATCCGTTCGCTGGCAAACGCTACCTTCGGTCATCCGACGATGACGAGGCAGTGCGACTTCATGGTCGACGAGGTTTCTTCCGTTTTCTGATGGCCTTCGTACTTGCGACGGCGGTCACCGTATTGCTGGGGTATCTGCTGGCAAAGGTCAACCCGCTCATCGTCTATAGCAGCGAGTATGCTGTGTTGGCGATGTATGGCAGCGCCTGGTTCGCGGTTGCTTGGTTCGTTCTCAAGGGGGCATCAAGCATCAGACCTACCGCACTTCAGCGTATGTTCGTTCTGATCTGGCTTTACGTCCTCTCCTGGGTCTTGCTGGTCTTGACGACTGTGGGCGAGAATAACCTACATCTCGGCAGCGGTTACTTCTTCGTCATCTACAACGCTTCCGTATTCGTGGCTTTGCTGATTTCGTATCTCGAGCTCTTCGTGCTACCGAATGTTCAGAAGTACGTTGAACATGTGCTTGGCGTGCAGGGAGACGCGGCTTCTACGAGACCTGGCAGCCGATCGTCAAGAAACCTCTTGGACCAGGGCGACAATGCGAATGACGATGGAGAAGCGACTGAACGAACATCACTCCTTCGCGGCAGGACGAATAGGACAAATCAGAACACATTCACTGGCGTGAGTCGACGACGAGCAGACCGAGATGAAGTTCCGGACGATGTGGACGACCCGTATTTGAGCAAGCACTACATTGATGAGCAAGCATGGTCCAGCTCTCTGCCGCAGTGGACGTGGCTTCTGCAGTTGATTTTCTTGGCGCCTATCAACATCATCATTGTCGGCCAGATCTTGCTGTTATTGACAGCTTCGATTAACCAGACGCCCGCGGATGGCAATGCGGTTTTGCCAGTGTACCTCTTGACGGCTGTGCTGACCGTTCTCTTGCTCTTGCCACTAACGCCCTTCCTGCATCGGATTACGTTTCATGTTCCGACTTTCTTGTTCCTTATCTTTCTTGGTGAGTAGGCAATCTTCTTGAGGGGTTGGAGCAAAACTAACGATGGTAGGATGCTTAATCTATAATCTAGTCGCCTTTCCATTCTCCAGAGAAGCTCGACTAAAGTACTTCTTCGTTCAAGAAATGGACCTGGACAGCGGCGTGAACAATGTCACACTGCTCGGAGTTGATGGCTTCTTGCAAGACATTATCGAAGAGTTTCCTAGTGCTGCCGCTCAGAAGCTAAATTGTGCTGAGACAGCCGTGGCCAACAGGAACGGACTCGCAGAATGCAGCTGGCATGGTCTTCCACCGAATGTCGTTCCAAGGAAATACAACGGTCTTCCATCGAATTCCACCCACAAAGACTGGATCCACTTCAACGTGACGAAACATGGCAACTCGGCGTCATTCAGTCTGCAAGGACAGAAGACCAAGATCTGCCGTTTATACTTCGACGACCCAGTTTCCAGCGTCGCTGTGGAAGGCGGGGCATCCGACGACCGGCAACCGAACGTCCCAGAAGGCGGCAGCAACCAAGTACATCTTTTCTCTCGAACCTGGGATAAGACATTCCGAGTGAACGTGACCTGGGACGAGGCTCAGGCGAAGGGCCAGACAGGTCGGGTAGCGTGTTTCTGGAGCGATGCGAACCAGCCTGGGACCATACCTGCGTTTGATGAAGTACGTCGATTCGAGCCGGTGTGGAGCGCCGTGACCAAGCAGGAGGATGGGTTGTTCGAGGGTTGGAAGGCGTTCTCGATATGAGGCCGTGCCTTTGTTTGAATCAGAGTTGGCGTTGTTTTACCATGCACAGTGCATAGCGATGGAGTCGTCGGATAGCGAATGTAATGTCTTCATGTGAAATGCTCCTCCGCGTGGCGAGACACGGCTATCTCATCGCCTTCGAAGAGGCCACAAATTGGACACTTCGCCGTCGCAGTCGTAAAGCCCACCTCGTTGCCTCGCGTTGAAGTCTCCCCGTCCTCATCAGAAGACGGGAACTGGATATAATCCGCCAGCGTCCTTGGTGGAGGTCCATCCAGCGCATCATCCTCGCCACGCTCCAACTCCACCCTTCGCCCACCACAACCACCACCACCAGCGTGCGCACCCCCTACCTTCGCAGCAGAGCCACCGCTACCCCCACCCGCACCAACCATCCTCTGCACCCTCCCAACCCTTCCATCGCTAAGCCGCACTTTAATCCCTCGAGGATGATTTCCTCGAGTCAGGAGGTCTTGCACGACGCCTTGGACTTCGCGGCCGGTGGGTTGGTCTTGTTTGAGGACTATGGAGACGGATGTGCCGGGGAGGACTTGGGTTGTGGTGGGGACTGTGGTGGGATAAGGGGGGCGGGGGGTGTTGTGGCCGCCACCCCGGGTTTGGCCTCGATTGTTGTTGGAGTGGTCTCCTCGAGCTTGGCTGCTTTGGCCTCCTCGAGAGCTGGTTTGCCCACCGCCGCGATTCGGGCGCTGCTGGCGGTTCCGGGGTCTGTTCATTCTCGCAGTTGACCGGGATGTTTGGAGGATGCGTGTGAAGCGAAGTCCCATGCAGCAGGCAAGTTGTTGGTACGAGTTGAAGATCGCCAAAGTGCTTGAAGTTCTGAGCCCCTCATTCTGATTGGCCATATCTCGCGAAAAGTGGGCCCACTGTTCCTGACTACACCTCCTCCTTTCTGTCGCACAATCCTTCGAACTGCACCTTTTAGTCTTTCCTTTCTGCCGCATGACTACTAGTACACCTGCATCATGCAATGGCATCCGACGTGGAGAGAGGATTCGAGCGAGGCGTTCCACATGTCCGCTATTCGATCGCGAGTTTGTACCTGCATGCGGGCAGTACTGTGTTCTTTCGAGCCTCTCGTGGTGGCAGCTTTGGGGAAAGGCAAGCCACGGACATGTTGGCAAACCAGTAAATGAGTCCTTGTCGTCATAAGAGGTCAAAATTCGACTGAAAAGCACACCGGTGAACCATGCCCCGTCTTCTGCCTGAGACGGAGGCCTTTTCGCAGTGCCCTCCAAAATGAGGCACAGCGTAGCAAGCTTCAACCATCTGCGTGATCAACTCCTACCATGCAAGACAGACATACCTGTGGAGGTTGATGACCCGATTCTACCTTTCTGGGCGATCATCGCCTGCGAGGATGAAGCTTATGCTAGCGACTAACTCTTTAGAGGACTATACAGACTCTGCTTTTGACCTAATTCACAAGGCCAAGATTTCTGCGCGGCTACGGTGGAAGATGCTTGTGTGCGGGATCGTGGAGAGAAGCATTGGATGTGACATGCGAATTGCGGATGTCACTGTCGATACGAGGGCTGGATTGCCTGCGCAGCCGCGACATACATAGAGCCGTCTACCCTCTGGAGTGGTCTCAGGCCATGCTACATCGTTGAGGAGCATCTCCCGTGGTACAGAAAAGATGCAGATCACGGCTCTGCTCTGGTCGTGTTCTTTCGCAAGCCTTGCTCTCGCCCAATGGAACCACCGTGGATGGGGCGGCTGGCATCCTGGACCTGATCACAATCACAACAGCGATACGGCCAAAACAATCGATCTTACCGGCAACGGTTGGACACTACGAAGCCAAAACGGTAGTATTGAAGTGCCGGCCAGAGTACCTTCTCAACAGTTCTTGGACCTATATGCTGCAGGAGTCATTGGGGACCCTCTCTTTGGCCTCAACAATACCTATGAGACCTGGGTACGTGATCAGAACTGGACGTACTCCCGATCTCTTCGCGATGTCCGTGCATCGCCTGGCACGACCACTCTTCTTGTCTTCAAGGGCTTAGATACGTTCACAACCATCTCCCTCTGCGGCAAGCAAGTTGCATACACACAGAATCAGTGGAGACAATACGTCTTTGATGTTTCAAACATACTGCAGTCCTGCCGCGGCACGCCTCAGCTTTCTCTCAACTTTGGACCCGCTGTCAACGTCACCCACGAGATCAGCAAAGGACCGGAAGGAGACCGTAAGTCTTCTGAACCGCTATATACTGCCGGATGAATGCGATGATCACTGACTTCTTGATCATGCTAGCTCTTGTAAATGAATCCGACGGATGTAACGACAACCCTGGCTCAGAACTCAGCTGTAGGGTATATGCTAGAAAAGAACAGAGTGATCTTGGATGGGACTGGTCCCCGTCGCTAGCTCCTGCTGGACCGTGGCGCCCCATTTATGCAGTGCAACTGACCGGAAACGAGATCTATGTCAACAATGCCGCCATCGACATCTATCGGAAGGGGCAGCAGAACAATCTCTCACCTGATCAATCTCAACCATGGATATTCAATGCAAGCATCGACTTCACTAATCCATCCTCAGCCGGCTTCCACCACCGCGCTTTGCCACGAGAGACAAAGATGCAGCTGACTCTGACAGACGCTGGCGGCAGGCAGGTTCTACAACGGCAACTGAGCGGCGTATACAGTTCCGCCGAAACCGTGACCGGCAGTACTACGATAGATCCAGCCTCCGTGCAGCAGTGGTGGCCAAATGGGATGGGCGCTCAGACTCTCTATACTGCCAAGATCGATATCATCACCGACAACGGCCGCTTTGGACAACAAAGCACAATCGGCAGTGTCGAGCGTCGTGTGGGCTTCCGGACCATTGTTCTTAACCTAGGGGCCATAACCGACGAGCAGCTTGCCCAGGGCGTAGCTCCAGGTGCTAATTGGCATTTCGAAGTCAATGGAAACACCTTCTATGCTAAAGGCGCCAACATAGTTCCTCTCGATGTATTCTGGCCAGAGATTGACGATGCAAAAGTCACACAGCTTTTCACCCTTGCCAAGGAATCGAGCATGAACCTCATCCGTGTCTGGTCTTCCGGCGCCTATCTTGACGACTGGATCTATGATATAGCAGATGAGATGGGCATTTTGCTGTGGTCAGAGTTTGAATTTGCCAGTGCTGTCTACCCGGTCACTCCGCGCTTCCTGGAAGAGTATGAAGCAGAAGCCTACTACAACGTCCGCCGAATCAATCATCATCCCAGCCTTGCGCTGTGGGCTGGTGGGAATGAACTCGAGATAGTTGAGCTTGGCTTCTATTACGGCAAGCCTGAATTTGCCTACTATCAACAAATCCAGGAAGAGCTACTCATCAAATGCGTCTACGCCAATACAAAGTCAATCAGCTACATCCCATCCTCTACGTACAACGGGTACACCAGCATCGATTTCGACTCCGTCCGGCCTCTGACGAGTCGATATCGCAACACCTCGGGTCCAGACTACTACTACAACGACACCGATTCGTACAACTACGATGCTCCGACACTCTTCGACTTTAACACTTACCCTGTAGGGCGCTTTGCGGACGAATTCGGTTTCATCGCTATGCCGTCTGTACAAAGCTGGGAGCTCGAAGCAGCGGCTGATCAGTTGTACTATCCCTCCGATACAGTCATCAACCACAATCGACATTCAGGACTCAACTTTGGCGAGAGCGGGGATGCAATGCAGGCTTCCTTGGCTGGTCTTGCACAGATGACCCTTGGTGTAACGACGTATCTTCCGGTGCCTGATCTGCAGGATTCGAGAGCGAACTTCAGGTATGATGTTCATTTACAATGGCGAGAGCTGAGACTGAATAATCCTAGTGCCTGGTGCTACTCTACCCAAGTTGTGCAGGCAGATGCGATAGGACACCAGCTTGCGTTCTACAGACGCGGTTCTGGCTTGCCCGAGCGGCAACTTGGCTGTCTCTACTGGCAATTGAATGATGTGTGGTATGATTGAGAACCGTTCTGTATCGACATGACGAGTGGGCTTACCATTGTGGCAGGGCGGCACCGACTTGGTCAAGCGTCGAGAATACCGGTCGTCAGAAAATGCTCTACTATGTCGGCAAAGACTTGTACTCACCTGTCATCGTCGTAAGTTTTGCTGAAGAGCCAGTTGTGTGATAATGTCGTGAGACACATGCTAATATGCCTGGACCAGTACCCATACTACAATCGTAATACTACTGACCTGCAGGTTTGGGTGATGTCCGATCGTACGCAGGCACTTTCTGGAACGCTCTCTTACCAGTGGTTCGATTTCTCTGGAAAGCCACTCGCTGTAGGAGGTACAGTCACTATCGAAGGTCAGCAAAACACTACAAGTAGAGGCAATATGACGAACTCGAAACCCGAGACAATCAACTTCAATGTTGGTGCCATCAACGTAAGTGCGGACTGAAGGTTGACCGCATTTTATCAATTTTGCTGACTTCGTGGCTTCCACAGACCACACAAGTCTTGCACTATCCGAACCTCGGACAGACACTCGCCAACAGCAACGTCAACGCCTCGAATGCCGTCTTGTTCCTCTCCATCACCGCCGGCTCATACAAGCATAGTCAAGTCTTCCACCCTCTCTATCTCGGCCAGGCAAATCTGCAGGACCCAGGCCTCAAGCTCACAAACTCTGGAGGCAACTCTTGGACCGTCACTGCCACCAAAGCTGTAGCTGGATGGGTTTGGCTCGAGTACGATACGAATGATGTGTTGGGATACTGGTCTGAGAATGCGTTCTGGTTGAATAAGGGCGAGAGTAGGACTGTGACGTTTACTGTGTTCAGCGATGAGAGTGGAGGGCAGTGGCCAAGTACCGTGAGCGTGAGGAGTGTATATGACAACAAGCGATCGTAAAGGGTCTCTTCAGCAGAGAAGGAGGAAATGGGGATTCAGTCAAGATCCAGTAATCCAAATATACGACCACTTACGAACGGACATGGTATCAGGTGCCGTAGATCAACGATCGATAGGCATATACATATCATGTATCAGGAGCCTACTGTTATCCAAGTAATGTCTTGCCTCAACGGCACGTGACAGTGTTTTGTGATTGGTTAGCTTTCTCGGAAGCAGCCGCTCCGCTCCGAGCGTAACTTCAGTCACTTTTGACGAGTGGACTTCACAGATTTCTGGACAGTCCACTGAGGCGAGTGCTCTTCCGAGCCACCTCGACAACTCGCCAAAGACACTGAACCACATCACAACGAACGAAAAGTCAACATCACATTTCGACATGGCGGCCACGGTCCGGTCGGCAGTGCGACTGCCCACACCGGAGCCTGGCGATGTCGTCGCAGAGAGTAGCTCGAGAAAACGGAGCTCAGTATCGCGCTCACCCTCACCCCGCCGTGAGGCACCTTCCTTGCGACGAAGATCACGATCTCGCTCCCCGCCTCACAGAAACGGGCCTCTTCCTCGAGATGTCGACCGCGATCGCGCAAGAGAACGAGCTCGCCAGTTGGAGATGCGCCAGAGAGAGCAAGCTGAGCCAGCAAAGCCTCTCACTGATGCTGAAAAACAGGCAGCGGCAAAGGCAGAATATGACAAGCTGTTGAACATGCGCTCTGGAGGAACATACATCCCACCGGCCAGACTGAAGGCTCTGCAGGCACAGATCACGGACAAGACTTCGAAGGAGTATCAGCGTATGGCATGGGAGGCGCTGAAGAAATCGATCAATGGTTTGATCAACAAGGTCAACGTCTCGAACATCAAGCACATCGTCCCGGAACTATTCAACGAGAACCTTGTGCGTGGCCGAGGACTGTTCTGCAGGAGCATCATGAAAGCGCAAGCCGCTAGTTTGCCATTCACTCCGATCTATGCAGCCATGGTGGCTATTGTTAACACGAAGCTCCCGCAAGTTGGAGAGCTCCTAATCAACAGGCTGATCATACAGTTTCGAAAGGCGTTTAAGCGAAACGACAAGAGCGTCTGCCACAGCAGCACCACTTTCATTGCGCATCTGATCAATCAACAAGTTGCGCATGAGATGCTCGCAGCACAAATGCTTCTCTTGCTCCTGCATAAGCCGACAGATGACAGTGTTGAGATTGCGGTCAGTCTGATGAGGGAGGTGGGGCAACATATTGAAGAGATGAACTCGCAGATTGCGCTGGCTGTCTATGATCAGTTTAGAAGCATTCTCCACGAGGCGGACATTGATAAGCGAGTGCAATACATGATCGAGGTGCTGTTCCAGATCCGGAAAGACAAGTACAAGGATCATCAGGCAGTCAGAGAAGAGCTGGATCTGGTCGAAGAGGAGGACCAAATCACCCACCGACCAGGCCTAGATGATCAGCTGGTTGCTGAAGACGGTCTCAACATCTTCAAGTTCGACCCCGAGTATGAGGCCAATGAAGAGGCATACCGAAAGCTCAAGGCCGAAATCCTAGGCGAGGCATCCGGCAGCGAAGATGAGGGTGACAAAGACGGCTCGGACGAAAGCAGCGACGAGGATGAGGAGGATGCTGCTGACAAGGCCGTTGAGATCAAGGACCAATCGAACACGGACCTCGTGAACCTACGGCGTTCCATCTACCTCACCATCATGTCCTCTGGCGGCTTTGAGGAAGCTTGCCACAAGCTTATGCGTATCAACCTGCCAAGCGGACGCGAGGAGGAGTTGCCATCGATGATCATCGAATGCTGTAGTCAAGAGAGGACGTACAACAAGTTCTTCGGTCTGATTGGCGAGCGCTTCTGCAAGCTCAATCGTCTTTGGCAGGATCTTTTCCAAGACATGTTCGTCAAGTACTTTGAGACCATTCACCGATATGAGACGAACCGACTGCGTATCATCGCACAATTCTTCGGACACCTGCTGTCGGCCGATGCCATAGGTTGGCATGTCTTCCACGCTGTTCACCTGAACGAAGAAGACACTACCAGCTCAAGTCGTATCTTTGTCAAGATTCTCATCGAAGATCTTGCGCAAGGTGTGGGCATGAAGTCGTTGCAAGAACGCTTCAAAGACGATGCTCTCCAGCCCGCATTGGCAGGCATGTTCCCAACCGACAATCCTAAGAACACTCGCTTCAGCATCAACTTCTTCACAGCGATCGGCATGGGTGCGCTCACTGAAGGCATGCGAGAATGGCTCAAGAACATGCCCAAGCCAGCTCCTGCACCTCTACCAGTAGCCAGGAGTCCTACTCCCAGCAGCCGGGGACGCAGCGAAAGTGTCAGCAGTTACAGCAGCTATTCCAGCTACTCGCGCTCCGACTCCAGGTCGCGCTCCAGGTCACGCACTCCTCCAAGGCGGGGAAGAGGGAGAAGCTACACCAAGTCGCCTACGCCCAAAAAGGGTGGCAGGAACGATTCATACTCGCGGTCTCGCACACCACCTAGGCGACGAAGGTCTCCGTCTTACGACTCAAGATCGCCACCACCGAGAAGGGATAGGCGCGATGACGATAGCGTTTCTCGTAGCCCGCCGAGACGTCGTAGAGACAGCTACAGCGACGCCTCTAGGTCTCGTTCTCCACCTCGCCGGCGGAACTCACCTCCACGCAATAGCAACGGCCGCCAGCGCTCACTCTCGGACTCTCGCTCACCTCCTCCACGGCGAGGCCGCACGGAGTCACGCTCTGTGTCTCCGCCCCGACACAATGGTAAGGGCTCTTCGCCACCAAGGAAACGTGCCAGAAGCGCGAGCAGTTACGGGTCTCGTTCGCCGTCGCGCTCACCACCTCGTCGAGCACCAGCTGCGAAGAGGAGAAGGAACACCAGCAGCCCAGAATCGGTCCGGTCGAGGTCTCCTCCAAGACGCAAGGATGACAAGCCTGCACCAAAGCCCGCTGCTAAGCCTCAGGATGACATGTCCCACATCCATCCTAGTCGAAGAGGTCTAATGCGTTGATTCAAGCTCAACGATCCACGCAGGCATGATCAAAGTCCATAGGTTGGGTACTCCAGAATGAAAATATTATTTCAAGCCCTCAGAATGGTTCCATGCGATTCGTATGCGTCTTCCGATAAGTGCCTGCCGTGATCAGCTTGTTCGTCAAGTCGTTTCTGTACGTTGGATTGCTCTCCACCAATCGCCTCCAGTACATCCAAGCCTTTACTGCAGATGCCTTGTTCATCACGGCGCAATCTTTAGCTTCTTGCTCGTCAAGGAACTGGATCTTGAGCTCGCCCGAAGCAACGACCGAGAAATCGGTCGCGGACATTTGGATTTTGGCATTTTGTTGCGTATAGATGGCCCGATAGACAGCTTCCTCGACCGTCTCTCCCCATGTGTAGAATCCATGGCCTCGTTGGAGAAGGACCGTATAGTCGGGAAGAGCAGCATCACCGCTATGACTGGACTTGGAGGAATATCTCGCCAGGCCATCACCGAGGTCGTTCGAGTTGACAAGCATATTTCTCTGCATTGACAAGGACGACGAAGCTTCCAACTCATCGTACACATCTCCGATATCGAAGACTGGCACTTTCTTGCCAAGGAAACCTGCCATGTGAACGACAGGCCTTAGACCCACTCCACTAACTCCCACGGCCAGGACTACTGGGCTCGGACTGTAAACTACAGCATTCACCCCTGGGAACCTCTTCATAATCCCCGAATGGCAGAATCTCTCACTACACGGTTGCGCGCCGCTTTCACGGTCAACTGATTTCATTGGAGAGCCATCAGAGATGTTGTAGTGTGCGAGGTCCGTTTCATTGGCAATGAAGGCGGGCGATTGTTGGCCGGTCATGTAGAACTTCGAAGGATCTTCTGGGTCGCGGAGGGAGATGTGGCCGAAGGCGTCGACGAGGCCGTGGTGGTCGAGGATGTGGTTGGCTGTGATTAGTCGGGAGAGGGAGTCTCGAAGGGGTGCGTTGAGGTTGGCCATGGTTATTGTTAGGGTTGTAGGAACAGACGAATGCAGCCAGATCTTTCATATCCATGCGCACACCAGAGAACACAAGCCATGACGCAACATAGTCAGCAGGGTCTCCACATGGAGAAGAGCTCAAGAGCTCGAAGTCTAATCGGAAAGTGGGCTCGTTTGCGAGAGACATGATATGGCATTGGAGAAGCCATGGGCCAGAATTCATTCACTCGAAACCTTATGCCAAGAATCGTCGCCTTTTCACGGGCAAGCGATTTGTAGAATGCTACTGGACCGCTATACAACACCGAATATTATGCACAAGAATGATGGTCATCTATGATATCAGATCGTCTTCTTCATGAATCTCGTCGCGTTCTGCCTTAAAGCTTCGCCCTACCACCAGCAATAGATTCCCAGTCTCCCTTCGTAAATCGTACATACTTGTCAGATCCAGGCGGCAGCCAGAAGAGCTCGTCCTCGCCCGTCTTGCTGGGGTCAGCGCCCTCGTTCCTCAGTGCCACCTTCTGGTGCTTCAAGGTGCCAGTGATTTCGAACTCTTTCATCAGTCGCAGGAACAGGGGGACGGCGTATCGCGGTAGTCTTCTCCTGGCGTGGCTGGCAAGGTCTGCCCCTAATTGTCCATCGAGGGACTGGCCTTCTGTCAAGCCAATTGCGGCACATCCAGCTCGACCATCGTGGTTTGGCAGTTGGATACCGTACACGTTGGCCTCCTTCAAGGCAGCGTGGGATCCTAGAGCTTCGGAGACCTCAGCCGTGCTGACGTTCTCACCCTTCCAGCGGAAAGTGTCACCGATACGGTCGATGAACCACCATCTGTTCGATCGTCAGTTTGTATTCGTGGACAAGATCCAATCTTCCTTTCTTTAACTTACCTGCCGTCAGCGTCCCGTCTTTGTAGATCTCCACTACGGTACCAGGCGTCTCCTTTCTGAAAGACATCCTTGATGATTTTACTCGACGATGCCTTGTCGTTTCCGTAGTAACCCTGAAACTTGTCACTGATGTTGGCTGGGTCGAGCCAGTACAGGAGCTCTCCAGGTTCGTTCGTATCGGCCTTGATGCAAAAGCCAGTTTTTGGGTCCTTGAGCGGCGTGTCTGTCTCGTGATCATGCTTGACAATCACCTGTGTACCACCAAAGAGGGTCCTCGTAATCAGACCTTGTCTGCCAATGGCACCTCTGTAGAAGTCGTTGTTGCTGTACACCATGCTCGCTCCAGGCGCCTCGGTTGCTCCATAGAACTCGCAAACAGTAGGTATGGCGTATCGGTCTTTGAATTTCTGCCAAACGTCTGGTCGCATTCCATTGCCAAACGCCAGTCGAAGCTTGTGCGCCTTGTCCCATGGCGTGGGAGGGCTTGTCACGAGATAACGACACATCTCGCCGATGTACTGCATTACCGTGGCGTTGGTCTCTGTTACTTGCTTCATCTGGGTTCGCGGCGAAAACTTTTGGGCGACGATGGTAGCGCTCCCGAAACCCAGGGACTGACAGACACCCAGCAACGAGGCTGAAGAATGGTACAACGGCATGGCAGTAAAGTAGCGATCTTCTGCAGTCAGAGCTAGCAGCCGCGGGAAGAAGTACTCTCCAGAAATGGGCTTCGTCCACGATACATTGGCGGCTTTTGGCAGACCCGTCGTACCAGAGGTGTAGATGAGAATGGCAGCATCTTTTGCGAGGATCCCAGATCGCTCCGAATCTGGAGCTCTGTATGGCTCCAGAGCCAGAATTTGCGACTGGAGAGAAGGATCCAAGATGACCGTCTCGATTGCGCGGCCCTTCTCATCAGGTCCAAATTGCGACTTTGCTTCCTCCGTGAGAATGTCTGACAAGCCATGATCGAGCACCAGCAGTCTCGTGGTGGAGACCTTGACACAGTGGATAAAGGCATTGTCTTGCAGGTTGGAGTTGATGAACGCAGGTGATGCACCAAGCGACCACAACGCAAACCATATCCAGACAAATTGCTCCGAGTTGCGAAAGTCCATCGCGATTATCTCGTTCCTCTTGACGCCATACGTCTCTTTCAGCCATCTGGCGTACTGGCTAACCGGACGTTAGCTTTCAATCCTTGAGCGTTTCCTTATAATTACTCACAGCACAATATCGTATGCTTCACCCCATGTCCATTCTGTCTTCGCGTTCGGCTGCTCTTCATTCTTGGGTACCGCGAGGAAAGGTCGGTTGGTGAATTTCGGGTTCTTCGCGAACTCTTCGAATCTGTAGAACGAGTTGACTCTGTCCTGCTTCTCGAGCCTGCTGGTATACGCCTGGAAGGAAATGGCCGTGTAGACACCCCAGATGTCTGCGGAGAAGTGGTATTTTGCGTTTAGGTATGCTAGGATGGCCCCGGCGGCGGGCAAGGAATGGGTCAACGGTAGCTCTCTGAGGCTCCTGGGTAGCGGGATGCCTGTGATTGAACGGTTAGCTAGCTGCTGGGGCTTCCATGGCGAGCACGTGGAAGTGACCTAACGTACTAGGTATCTTCATGGTGGAGGTGTGTACAGCTCTCGCTGGTACGCATGAAGGACAACAGGAAGAGGAGAGGCATGGTAAAGGTAAGAATGGCACAGCTCTTCACAACTAATCGACTCGGGCGCAGCAGAGCCGATGCTTCTCCATGGTTTCCGCGCGCGCTCGTTCGTCGTACGCACGAGAGACTTCCGCCAGAACAGCCTGTGCCCGCCTAGCTTCTTGTCCCTGTCAATAACAGCCGAGGCTGGGGTCGACAGCCAATGACAGCCTCGTCGCGAGCCGTGGCTTGCGCGATACTTCTTGCTCCAAGTGCTGCGTGTGCGTCGCGACATCCACCTCTTCGTCGTTGTGTCTGACTCGCATGGGTCTCGCATGTCATCGTACCCGACTGCCACATCTGGCGCTCGGATAGTTCGCTTACAATCCTCTGCTGGTCCATCCCCAGGGCTGCGGCTTGGCATTGCCTTGCCAGGGGTCCCATCTCTCCATGTGTGGAAAAGACGTTCTCCCTATAGACATTCTGCAATCGAACAGAAGACCTTGATTAAAAATCACGATGGACCTATTCCGCTTGGCATGCAGTCGAGCTAGTTGTATAGGGCAGTATGTGCTTCAGCCGTACGCTTGTTTCGCGGCGCACAGGACGCAAATATTTGAGAATACGATGCAAATGACAAACCACAGCATCAACAGCCAGCAAGGCTCTACACTCTTCACATTTCCTATTTCCCATTTCCAATCATCCATTGGACGCCTGAGCAAAGCGGAATTCATCGACTGACGTTCAATTCCGCGAGATATAGTCCAAACTCTATTTCGACTTCACATCAACGGGCTATATATGTCGTGCAGTCGAGGTTGAAGAAGTCGAAACAAGACTAGCAAACAACAAACAACAAGCAACATGGACTGGAAATCGATCGCGCAAGAACGACAGGACCATCGCAGCAAAACCATCGCAGCTGTCGAACCGCCTGTGCCGGAGATACCCAAAGACCTGCCATCGAATGTCACTGGGATACCTCGAAAACTGCTCCCTGAGGATGTCATAACCATCACAGAAACTGGTCCAGAGATCCTGCTGCAGCAACTCGCTTCACAGAAATTGACCTGCACCGCTGTAACCAAAGCTTTCCTCCAACGAGCCGGGCTTGCCTCAAGATTGACGAACTGTGTCACCGAACTCCTGCCCGATCGAGCACTCAGCAGAGCCAAGTATCTTGACGATTATCTCCATGAACATGGCAAGCCCATCGGACCTCTACACGGCCTTCCCATCAGCGTCAAGGAACACATCGGCATGAAAGGTCTGGATCAGAACGGTGGTTTCATTTCCTGGGTTGGCCGAGTTGCTCCAGACGATGCCATCATTTTGAAACTCTTGTGGAACGCTGGGGCGGTGTTCTATGCCAGGACGACGGAACCGCAGACGTTGATGCATCTTGAGACGTCGAATAATATCTACGGGGTCACGGTCAATCCGTATAATTCGAAGTTGACGAGTGGTGGCAGCAGCGGTGGCGAAGGAGCGCTGCTGGGGATGAAGGGCAGCTGTCTGGGGATGGGCACAGATATCGATAGGAAACATTCGCTCTCCGGATCCTGCTCTACGTGCTGACGTTTTGTTGTAGGTGGATCGATCCGTGTTCCTGCAGCGAACAATGGAGTCTTCGGACTCCGTCCTACATCGTATCGATTGCCTCTGCACGGCATTGTCGCAACAGCAAGTGTCTACACCACTAAACCATCGAAGGGGTTTACTAACGCATATTCTTAGATGGTCGGTGAAGAACTCATCATCCCCGTTGTCGGACCACTAGGACAAAGCCTCGAAGGCATCAAACTCTTCATGAAAAGCATAATCGACCAACAACCATGGCTCTACGACCCATCTCTCGCCCCCTTCCCCTGGAAAGACGCCTCGAAAGCCACCCTCCTCCGCCAAGGTCCAGACGGCCGCCGCAAACTTCACATCGGCCTAATGCCAGACGACGGCATCGTCAAACCCCACCCACCCATCCTACGCGGCATCCAAACCCTCGTCGACAGAATCAAAGACCACCCAGATATCGAAATCATCGACTTTCCACCTTACAAGCACGACGAGGGCTGGCGCATCATCTCGACCCTCTACTTCGCTGACGGTGCCGTCGAAGAGTATGAAGCGATCGATTCGTCTGGCGAACCCTGGCGGCCGTTGAGTAACTGGATCATCAAGGAGAATCCCAACGTCAAGACGTACACGCTCGACCAGAGCTGGAAACTTACACTGGAGCGCGAGGGCTACAAAGCGGCGTACGCGAGTCACTGGAACAGCGTGGGCACAGGCTCGTCTGGAGGACCCGGAAGTCCGGACGCGGGTCAGGTCCAAGATAAGATGGTCGATGTGATCCTTTGTCCGGCTGGTGCTGGAGCCGCGCCACCGCTCGACTGTACGAGGTACTGGTCATACACCAGTCAGTGGAATCTGCTCGACTACCCTGCGGTGGTCTTCCCAACAGGCCTTGCCTGTAGTTCCGAGGACCAAGCCGAGAAGGACTATCCACCGAGAAATGAGCAGGATGCGTATAACCATAAGCTTTGTAAGTTCATACACGTTGCAGCCAAACCCCTCGTGCTCATTAGCTAACAAATTCTATCAGATGACCCAGCCACATACGCCGATGCGCCCATCTCGTTGCAGCTGGTCGGGCGCCGCTATGAAGATGAGAAGGTCATCGAGGCACTCGAGATGATTTTGGATGTTGCCGGATTGCCGAAGATATCGACAGATTCGAAGATTTAGTCACCATAGCAATACCATCGCAGCTCCTTCTCTTTTCGCTTAAGCCATAACTCCTGAACCCCAGCTCAAACACTAGTATATCAGACTCTATTCATCGCCCATAGAGCTCCTATGCGTCCCATTGATAGGCTGCAGGCTAGGCGAGGCCATCTGCTGCTGACTGTCTGCAACGAGGAATGCAAGCTCAAGCGCTTGCTTCTCATTCAGCCGTGGATCGCAGTAAGTGTGGTACGCCTGGCTCAAGTCCTTATCCTGAAGTCCTTCACTTCCACCCGTGCACTCCGTGACAGCATCAGCGGTCAATTCGAGATGTACACCACCAAGGTACGAATCGCATTCGGTATGGATGCGAAGCGCTGCCGAAAGCTCTTCAAATATGTGCTGGAACGATCGAGTCTTGATACCCTCCTCTGTCGAACGAGTGTTGCCGTGCATTGGGTCGCATTGCCACACGACCACATGTCCTGTCTTACGGACTGCTTCAATGTGCTTGGGCAGCATGTCGTTGATCTTGTCCTTGCCATAGCGCGTGATGAGCGTGACTTTGCCGATTTCCTTGCGTGGATTGACGAGGTCTAGGATCTGGACGAGGTCACCTTCTGCAGTAGTTGGTCCAACTTTGATGCCGATCGGGTTCTCGACCCCTCGAGCGTATTCGAGATGTGCATGGTCGACTTGTCTGGTGCGGTCACCTATCCAGATGAAGTGTGCACTGGTGTTGTAGTAGCCGGTGTCTTCTGCAGGAGGGATCTCTGAAGGAACAAAGCCGCCCTTAGCGATGGACGCTCCGTTGGCCTGCGCAAAGCTTCGTCGTATGGGAGGTACATCACGGTTTTTGGGGTGCTTCAGCTTTCTCGTCAGACCCTCTTCGTACGCCAGTAGAAGCGCCTCGTGGCTGGTGAAAAGGTCGACGCTTTGTAGCTGACTGGACGTGTCTGCACCAACGGTCTTCATGAAGCGTAAGCTCCCAGAGATACTCTCGACAATGCCAGTGTACTTTGCCAGCAATGCAGGATCTGTGACATGACCCAAACCCCAGTCCATCGGGTTGTGCAAATCGGCAATTCCGGAAGCAAGCTGTGCACGAACATAGTTCAATGTCGCCGCAGAATGGAAGTAGGCTTGCACAAGTCGATCAGGATCAATCGTACGACCGTCTGGAGGGTAGCCGTTCAGGATGTCGCCTCTGTAACTTGGAATCTCCTTCCCTTCGAAGGTCTCTGTTGGCTTGCTTCTGGGCTTGGCGTACTGACCTGCCATTCGGGCTATGCGGACCAGAGGCTTGTTACCGCCCCAGATGAGAACGAGTGACATCTGAAGAAGTAATCTGATCTTCCCATCGATCGTATCGTCGTGGCAGTAGTCGAAACGCTCTGCACAGTCACCGCCTTGGAGTAGGAAGGCCTTGCCTAGGGCCACATTCTTCAGCGCTCTCCTCAGCGTCCAGATTTCCGTCGAGGTGACGAGCGGTGGTACATGCTTGAGTTTGGCGAGTGCTGTCTCAACCAGAGCATCATCTTCGTAGTTGACAGGTTGTGCTATTGGCTTGCTTCTCCAAGAATCCGGCGTCCAGTTTGCCGTCTTCGTGCCGTTGACGGATGTGATATGGTCCTGAAAGCTAACCTGGCGCTCGACTCCGTGAATAGCCGCCATCGTCTTTGTTTGTGTTTGCGGTGAATTGGTGAATGGGAACGAAGTAGGCGGTCTAAAAAAAAGTCAAGCAGCGGTATGACTCCCCCGAACGCTCCTTTGATGTAACTGGAATGTGCGGGAACACAGTCAACGACAGTGGCGCCAGCTTGCTCGATCAAGTTGCACGGCGAAAAGAAGAAAATACAATGTTATCATCGATATAGAGTTGGTGGGTCGCTCAATAGTGTCGTCTAAAGAAGCAACACGTGCATGTACCTTTCTTTGTCCAGCCTGTACCGCGGTGCGAGCCTCAGGCACCAATTGCCAAGCGCTCCGACTTCACTTCAACATCTCCAGCACTTCCGCTGCAAGATAGCAACTCTCTACTCCTCCAATCGATACCAGATCCTACGTGATCTGCACTCCAATGGCCGAGGAGCCACAGCCATCGAACGTCCAGGAGGGCGCAGACCCGCCAGATGTCCTCCCAGCAAGCAACGAAGATCGAAAAGCAGCGGCGGCTCTCTCGTCTCTGGATGTGAAGGAGGATCAAGATGCGACACCCAATAAGAAGGAGGTTGACTTGAAGGCTTTGGGAGAGGCGATGAAGAATCTTGAGCTCACTCAGGGTACCGGAAAGAAGACTGCATCGAGCGATGCGACCAAGAAGGAAGAAGTACCAAAGAAGCTTGTCAAGGTTGATGCAGCCGATGTCAGCTTGTTGGGTATGTGGATACGGACGATATGAGAGATAAGACGAATGGGCTAATTTGTCTTGACTGTAGTCGATCAATTGGACTTGACCAAGGCGAAGGCTACCGATCTTCTGCGTGCGCATGATGCGGATGCCCTGAGGGCCATGAAGGCTTGGGTCACTGCGTCATGATAGATATGGCTCGTTCCATTTTCAATTGAAGGCCTCCGCGGCCTTACACTTTCGGCCGACCATGTGCCATAAATGGAAAGGCGAATGCGAGTTGGCCAGCCGTGGCATCGTGATGGACATTGGTTGAAGGTAGCCAACCTTCGCGCGTAGGGAGACGCACGCAAGGAAATAAGCCAAGGGCAACTGGAACGGAAGCCATATGTCAAAATCTGTACGATGGCATATACGAGAAGCACTGGTAGCGAGTGCGCGTTATGGACAATGACTGTACGAAACAACAACGAAGGATCCATATCCACAGTCTTGAGCAACGCCTCATCTCAAATCCCATCCATCCGATTCAATCTCAGTCTCAGTCTCAGTTCCAGCTCTCAAGCCCTGCCATTCCAAAAGGTTAACCGCCGGTTCGTTGCCGCTTCCTGCGACTTGAAGTCCAGCTTTCTGACCTTGTTCAACGGCGCAGTTTGCTGCACCAACGAGTTAGGTGCTGCCAAGTACGCAGGAGTCGCCGGCGATCCGTCATCCCCGGAGTTCTCCTTGTCTTCTGGGTTGATCGGTGTCTTATCTTCCTCGGCCGGCGAATCCATCTTCAATGGCGTGCGGCCCAGGGAGCTTCTGCCCAGGCTACTCTGCCGGTTGCGGAAGACGCTACCCTTGACATTGGTCAGGCTCATAGGCTCCATGCTCTTGCGGCGTCTCTTTGCAGTGCGTGGAACATCCTCCACTTCTACAGCATAAGCCTCGTCAGCTTCAGGCATTCGCGTGCCGTGAGCATCGCAGTCCGTGACCCAACGACTGTTGACACAGTGGATCTCTTTGCCGGTACCGTTCTCAACGACCTGCTTGTTGTGGATGCGGAGCCGCTGCAGCGTGTTCGGTGATCCTTCCTTGTACACCACGTGCGTGAGGCGCTCGCTGAAAGTCTTGGTAGTCTTTGCCCCAAGACGCTGGAGTAGAGCAGCGAAAGCTGGCGTTGCACAGTCTCCATCGCTCGTGTACACTTCTACCAAAGCCACAACGCCGCGCAAAGGTGCCGAAGGATGCGGAGTCATGGGCACTTGTCCGGGCGTGAATGCAGGCGCCTTGAGAGGGGTCTTCAACGGAGTTCGCGATCCAGCAGGCGTGGATGCTTTCAGTGCTACCTTTCTTAGCGACGCCTGCTTTTGCGCCGTCGCAGGCCTCTTGGCCGGGCTGTGTGAAGGAGTGCGAAAGCGTGAGGCTGGCACGGCAGTCTTTGCATGTTCCTCATACGTCCTGCCGTATGGTAGGCCAGGGTATCGATCTGCGGTCGATGGCTCTGGTGTTTCAGGTTGTTCAGAGGCTTCTATTGCAGAGTCTTGGCTCAGTTCCTCGTATGTCCGCTTTGATGGTAGACCTGGAAAGCGCTCTCTCGAAGCAGACTTAGTTGCCGTGGCTGCTGGTGACGACACCTTATTGGTAGTCTGAGGTGTCTTCAGGCCGTCTTCGTAATTGTCGCGGGGAGGCATTGCCGGAAAGCACTCCTTGGGTGTGGAACGAGCGGTGGTATTGGTTGCTAAAGGAGATGCAACAACAGTACCAAGCTCATATGTGTTTCGGGAAGGCAGTTCTGGGAACCGTTCTTGGTTCGACGACAGTTGAACCTCTGGGACACTCGTAGCTGGAGTTCTGGCAAAGAGGGTCCTCGACATCGGTGTTTTGGCAAATGGAGTGCTGTTCTTTGCTGCAGATTGCCAGGCAAGTGGCACGCTCGTTCCTGGCGTCTTAGCAAGGGGCGTTTTGCTTGCACGTGGAGTCTGTTGAGTGCTCATGGGTTTGGCAGCACTCCTCAGTCTATGTGCGGTAGTCGGTCTCGAGATCATAGGCGTCCTTGTAATCAGCGAGGCCCTCGATGGAGTGGCAATGCTTGCAATAGCAGTACCATCAGAAGTATTTGGCCGAACGCCTTCTTTGAAGAGAGTGCCTGGGTACAGTTTTGCCGGGAGCGACTTACGCCTAGACGAAATCGTTGGCATCGCATACCGCGGAGTGCTGGATGCAAGCGGCTGCTGCAGGTCATTCAATGCGATGTCAAGCTCCGACAGACCTCTCGCTGGGGTCAAAGGAGTACTTGACAAGACTTCCTGATCTCCAGTACAAGGCTGTGTAGCCTCTGCCGTGTCATCGTCGAAGACCTCGTTGTCGAGCACGTCATCAACTGGTACGACATCGGCAGGCGCGGGAGACATTTGGCCTTGCACATCGCGAGCATCGTCAAGCTGATGCTGTTCCGCGTCTTCACCGCCGTAGCTGCTCCAAGCCTTGCTGATCCGCCTCGACTCTGCTAATGACTTGACGTCAATGAAGTCGCTCAGGTTCACAGTGGCGTCCAACGATTCGCGGCCCATGCTTGCCCGCTCTTGCACAGAAACATTTGCGGACGTGGTTACTTCCTGTTGAGCACCAGCAACAGCATCGGTCTCTTCCTGAGAAATGGGAGCAAACTCATTGGCAAGGCTCAGTCGATCGTTGTGTTCCACTTCCGGTAGGCTACGGGACAAGGTGATGTCGGCGTCGAAGTTGAATGGAATGGTCACATCCTGGCGAATATTCTCCCAGACCAAAGTTTCCGGCTTTGGTGTAGTGGTCGGCATCTCATCAACCTGCATCTGATCGTCGAAGTCGGGAGCATCCTCCAGGGTGACTGCCGATCGAGTCACAATGACACTCTCGTTCGAGTCGAACGACGCCTCCATTGCCGATGCTGGTCCAGAGTCCAACTCGTCATCAGGTACGATTATCGTCTCTTCTAGATCAAGTATCTCTGCGCTTTCCTCATCTTCCATCACAGCATCGTCGTCCCCAATAGATTGATCGTGTGCTGCATGTGAGGCTTCTGCCGATTCGAGCTCTTGTGCAGCGTCTTCTTCTGCCATGTCTTGCAAACTCGCATCTGATTCGACATCCTCACTCTCCGTGTTGGCTGGTATCTGTGCACTCTCATCTACCACCGAAGGAGTTTGTTCGTCCAAGGAATCGTCTACTTCTAGATCCAATGGCTGAAGTCTTGGGAAGACCATTGCTCGGTCTCGAGCTCTAGCCACTGTTGTTGGTCCCATGTCTGCGTGAGGGACATTTGGCTGGCGGTATGGCTTCGTGGTCTGTGGGGTACCCTGCTGCGTACTAAGCACAGCAAATCGTCGTACAGGAGTCTTTGAGGGGACACCGAGGTCAAGTGCTCGGCTGGTTTTCTGTGTACCGAATCGTGGACTGGATCGCTTCATGGGCGTCTTAGGGCCACAGAGCTCATCTTGGGACGTGTTGTTGGTATGATCACCTTCTTCGTCCTCGTCGTCCTCATCCTGCTCTTCTTCGCTCGCCTCGACCACCTCATCCTCCGTACCATCGAAGCTCTGACCAACCCCATCAGAAGGTGTGGTTGGCCTTGACGACGCTGGTGTTTCATCATCAACCAGCAAAGGCTTCTGAATTTGCTTGTTTTCAACTTTGCTCTTTGAAATCTTGCTCTGCTTACTCTTGACGGCGACCTCATCTTCTGGCTCTTCATTTGCTGTATTTGACTCTATAACGTCCGCATTCTCGTCAGACACAGCCCTCTTTCTAGTAGTCGGTCTACTGGGTGCCGCTGGAGCCTTTGCTTTTGGAGCAAGCTGAGTCTTCTTCGCCGGGGCTTTGGAGACTTGAGTGATCTTCTTCGGCGAGAGTGGAGGTGCTCTCTCCTTGGCTGCGGTTGCGCGAGTTGCACGAGTGGCTCGCGTGCCCTTGGTTGGCGCAGGTACAGGTGGCGGAAGATCAGGCTTCTCGCTCTTTGTCGTCTTCGCCTTCACAGTAGTCGCACTTGAGGTAGCCTTTGTTGTCCGAGTGGTCTGTTTCGCGGGCTCATCGTCTTTCTTTGCACGTGTCGCGGCTCGTTTCGTCGGCTCCGGCTTCGCGGCGGGTGCTCGTCGGGCAGCTTTTGGTGGAGGCTCTGCTACTTGGATCTCGTCTTCTTCATCGTCGGCTTCCAACTGTTCGGGCTCTGGCTCGGCCTTCTTGGAACGTGTGGTTTTGGCTTTGGTCGCGGCCGGCGCGGCCTTTGCAGTCGTCTTGCGAACTGGCTTCTTCCGCAGTGTCGACTCCTTCTTCTCATCTGCACCCGTGGTTCGGGTGCCTCCTCGTGTTGATACCATTTCGTCGGGTGTAGGCAGTGATTAATGGGAGTAGTTCGAAGACCAGCGCGCCTTGAGGGGGAGGTCCTCTGATGGTAAACTACTGGTTGCTATGGAGACCGAGCCGCGCCGCTAGTCTCGACATGCCCTCAGCTCCAAATGCGGCAACACTTTGACAGAAGTCCAGATTGTATCATGATGCCAGAAGAGAGGCACTTCTTTGCAAAATGGTGTCCTCGAACCCAGCATGTCTCATCTACAGTCCTAATTCTTTTCTAGGTCGATAGCCCTTTACTGTCTTTACTTCATCTACAGTGTCTCCAATCCAGAGTAAAGTATGGTCTTTGGAAAGCAAGAACATTATCGATTAACGCACAAATGCTATCTTACTCATGGTCATCAAGCAGACTTCCATTCGGTGCAGCGCCAACTGGTTGCCTACCTGGCAGATGTACGAGCCAGAGGTACGCTCCTGTAAACAACCCCCCACCAATGACATTTCCCAAAGTGAGTGGGACCAAGACCTTCCAAATAAAGCCACCAACACTCAACGGCGCCCCCAATATCATGGCCGTACTAACCAAGTACATGTACTCCACGGTATGCGGGAATCTTGCCACCGTGGAAATGAAGAACGGGAAATGCAAACATAGCGCTCTCGAGATGCCATCCTGATTTTGTGTGCCGAGAAACATAGCGACGGTGACCAGCCACCCACAGAAAACAGCCCTCAACATGATGATGTGGAATTGCTGCTCGATGATATCCTCAGTAACTTGACTGATTACAGCAGAGCGCCAGGGTTCCTGATAGAGAGCTTCCGTGGCCTTGGTCGACATCAAACTGAAAAACAACGTTCCCAGCAAATTTCCAACCCAGGAGGCAACGATGGTGAAAACATACTGGGTGACTCTTCCTTTACGTTGTAGAGCTGTGAGGGTGAACCACATAGGGTATCCAGTGAAAAGTTCCGCGCCGACGAAGTACACCATGACCAGACCAACCGGAAACGCAGCCCCTTGGAGCAGACGTTGAATGCCGGGATTGTTCTCTTCCTGGATTCCTGCGAAGCCAGCTCCGACAAGGACGGCAAGCAGACCGCCTGCTGAGAGCAGAGGAGCTCCGTATATGTTTTGGACGAAGGTTATGAATATTGGTTCTGAGAGGTGTTCCACACCATTGCGGGAGACTGCCTGTGCTGCTTCGTGGGGCGGTAAACTTCCCGTCGACGGCGCCATATTATCTTCGAATCTTGTTGTAATGTGATAGTCGCTGTATGGTGGATGACTCTTGCAAGTCCGGAATCTTTATGAGGGAAGACTTCCAAGAGTTCTAGCAACGACTGAGCTCTTAGCAAAACCGGCAGCGTCTCAATGGTGGAAGGCAGGAAGGAGATGATATTGCAGCGCATATAGCAAAGTACATGTACATATTGAGTGGGAATCGAAGAGCTGGTCATATGACGTCTCAATGAAACAATAATCAGTCACCTGATTCTTCATGTTTGTTCTCTCGTACCTCTAGGGTGGAGGTGGTTATGTCACCGATCTGAGAGCCTCACCACCTGCGGAGGAACGGCAACTCTCTATCTACACGCGGCTGGCGAAAAGCATTGAGGGACATACCCCGTCACGCGCCATTTAGTGCCAATGCTATGTACCTAGGTAAAGTACCGAAGCTTGCGTGATAGATGTCATGAACGCCATATGGGTATCGTATGATCTGTCCCCATTATTTCCCCACGCCTGGCCTCTCGTAGGCGATATCTATCTCTGGGTTCAGCTCTCATCTGTTATCAGATCCTACGTTCACCTCGTGAGGTTTGAGTCCTTCGAAGGGAACTGGGACTGGTCGGGCAGAATGGCGACTTCAAACGAGCATGACCTCAAATGCCTGACGATAGAAGAGCTCGAACGCCATGCTCACGACCTCATGGACAAGCAGACCAGGGACTACTACAACGAAGGGGCCGATTCAGGATCAACACTGAGAGAAAATATGACGGCCTACGAAAAATACCGAATACGACCGCGAGTGCTGCGAGATGTCTCAGCAGTCGACACCACTGTCAACATCTTCGGCCACAAAAACAGTGTTCCACTCGGCGTAGCTCCCACTGCGATGCAATGCCTTGCTCATTCCGATGGAGAGATTGGTACCGCCAACGCCTGTAAGAAAGCTGGCATTGTGATGGGTCTGTCGAGCTTTGCGACGAAGTCGCTGGAAGATGTTGCGGACGCCAGTGAGGAGAACCCCAATGTACTGCAATTGTATCTTTTCGAGGACAAGGAGCATAGCCGGAAGTTGATTCAACGTGCTAAGAAGGCTGGGTTCAAGGCTGTCTTCTTGACTGTTGATACACCGTTTCTTGGAAGAAGGAATCTGGAGATCCGAAATCAGTTCAAGCTCCCGCCTCATTTCAAAGTAAGTGGCTTTCTTGAACATTACGAAATGCGACTTGCTCCATGCTCACGCTTGATCAGGTGGCAAACTTCGCCGATGAAAACACCGGTCCCTCAGAAGACAGCAACGGCAGACCGCCCCTGAAACGACGGTCCAGCCAAGCAGGCTATCACGATGGCGAGAAATGGGTGTCACCAACCGGACCCGTAACTTTCCACAGCCATGCCGCCAATCCAACCCTCACCTGGGAGAAAGATATCGACTGGCTCAAGTCAGAATGTCAGCCCGAAATGCAGGTCTGGGTGAAAGGCATCGCAACCGGAGACGATGCAATCCTGGCTTTACATCATGGTGTCGATGGTATCGTGGTTTCGAATCATGGAGGAAGGCAACTCAATGGCGCGCTCGCGACGCTTGATGCTTTACCCGAGATAGGTGCGTGTCGTCACACATTGAGGTGAATCTCCTTTGCTAATGTGCAATAGTGGCGGCTGTCGGCGGCAAGATTCCCATCCACGTCGACGGTGGCATTAGACACGGCACCGACGTCTTCAAGGCACTGGCTCTCGGCGCAGACTTCGTCTGGATCGGCAGGCCTGTGTTGTGGGGCCTCGCGTACAAAGGTCAGACGGGTGTGGAACTGGCATTGAAACTGATCAGCGACGAGATCAGGCTTTGCATGGCTCTGGCAGGAACGGTGAAAGTGTCAGACATCACCAAGGAGTATCTTGTCAAGATTGATAAGAGTGGATTTGTTTCTCGACTCTGAATGTCTATGGGGTATCATTTGTACAGCACGTGTGCGATCATCAGGGCATCGGGATATTCGATAACCAGCGTTTCAGTCATCCAAGCCATTCGCAGTCTTGGCGTTCAAGAGAAGAAAGACTTCTTGTCCCTCTTCTTGCTCTCCCCGCCAATTCTACTTGCACCTGCGTCATTCATAGGTCGCCCCCGTTTCCTCTTCGCTGTGCTCGCCTGCATAAGTGGATGGAGCACAGCCTCTGGAGGCGTCGCCTCCTTGACAATCTCTTTTATCGTTTGACGAGACAGACATCCGTCAATATGGGCATTGAAGCTTCTCTCGTCTGCCACTTGTGGGATGCTGCAGATTGGACATGGCCACTGTTCGGGTGGTTTACTTTCCGTTTCCTCAAGCTTGGCTTCTTCTTCCAGTAGCGACCGCCAGGCAAACCCGTTCGCATACCTTTGATAGTCAGGCTTTATTCCACTCGGATTATCTGAAGGCTCATCGGATGGCCTTTCTCTTTCATATTCTTGTGAGAGCTGCTCCAAAGCTGCCATGTCATCTTCTCGTTCTTGGCGAGCAGCGTCCTCAAACTCCATGTCAGGCCACCTTTGCCACCCATCTTCATCGACCTCCACATCTGTCCTCTCGTTCGTTGTAAGGGTTGCAGACTGCTTCGGTGTCTGACGAGATCGTCCAAAGAAGTCGACGTCACCCTTCTTCGTGGAGACCAAGTGTGTACATCGCAATCCCATGAGCCGCAACTTCATATCCGGCATCTCCTTCTCAAGCTTCGCCAGCATTGGCAAGCTGAAATGGTATAGATCGTCCGCGGTGTGAACGGCCTTTGCCGGTTGGACTTGTCGCGTGAAGACCTCGTACGTGTGCAGCTTGACCTTCAACACCAATGTCCGCCCCTTGAACTCCGTCCGCTGCAGATCTTTCTCCAACTCTTCGGCAGTCCACCTGAGCTTTTGCCGCATCTCTTTCGAATCAGCCATATCGTGGAACGTGGATTCAGTCCCGACACTTTTCCGCTCAAACTCCTCCGCCGGTCTGATGTCTGTCCGACCCAGGCCAAGGTATACTCCCATGAGGAACTCGAAAGTCTTGTCGCCAAACAAACGGTTGAGTAAGTGTCTGTGAGGGTAGATGTCCCCGCAAGTCTTGATGCCAATAGCATCCAGCTCCCGCTCCAGAACACGTCCAATGCCGTTGACTTTGCGGGTCGGCAAATCACGCATGAAGTTGAGGATCGATGTACGGTCTGAACTCAGTCGAAACTGTCCATTAGGCTTGTTCTTGTTGCTGCAGATCTTTGCGACTTTCGCATTGGCTGCGATGCCAGCAGAGATGGTGATCTTGGCTTCCTGGAATACTTGAGCTCTCATTTGGCTTACAGCATCTTCGGGCTCCATGTCATGATCTTTGCAGTACTGAGTGATGTTGAGGTATGCTTCGTCGATACTGGCCGATTCGAATCGTGAGTCGTACTGCGTCAAGACAGCGCGGACTTCCTTGGCTTTTGCAGTATACTTGTCGAAGTTGAGAGGTATGTGAATGAGGTTTGGACACAGCTTGTCGGCGACAAAGCCTGCCATACCACTACGACATCCAAATTTGCGGGCGATATAGTTACACGTGGTAAGGACGCCCTTGCCCACCGCGAACGGCAATTCCTTCAGCTCTGGGCGGTCCAGCTCCTCTACAGCGGCATAGAACGCATCGCAGTCTACGTGTACGACGACCTGGGATAGATCTCTGCCGTATTCAAGCTCGGTGATGTAGTCATCCGCCTTTTTGATATCGTTCTTCAGACCACCTTGGGCATGGATGCGCTCCAGTTCGCGTTTCTTGGCCAGAATCTGGTTGATCTTCCGTGTAAGGCCCTTATCTTTCACCTCCTCGTTGTTGAAGTATTTGCTCCCTTTCGACGCCTCATATATGATCTCGCTGATCTTTCTCTGATCGACTCCATCTTGACCAGACTTCGCCAACGAAGGTCCCAGAAGATGGTACTTCAAGCTATGATGCTGAGAAGACTCTGGAGCACCATCCGGTGGTTCGCTTGCTACCACATGTTCTTCCTCTCTAGGCGGAACGTTGCTCTCCTCGCCCTCTGCGTCGGCATCGGTCATCGTGACATGGCGGATGTTGGAGGTGTATTTCGTTGATGGATGCTATGGGAGGACGCGACGGAGGCGCGAGGCGCGCCGATTGACTTCCGTGACGTCGATCAAACGCTATCTGCGGGCCGAAGCGCGCGTGCAACAAGCATACTCCCTGCAAATCGAGTGTACCCGGAGACAAGACGACAACAACAACTCTCTGCCCAGTGCACTCGCGACCACTGGCTCACCCATATTGCCGCCAATTTGCGACCGCGTCCTTGAATCTCCTCCGACCCACCGCTTCGTACAAGCCCCGCTGTTGCAGAGAGCGCATTCGACTGAGTACAGCCCGGAAGAGACACTCCCGAACCCTTTCACATGTCAACAATTTCACTGGGAGCTCGACAAGAGCATCGGCGGTGAGGTAACGACAACGACGCCGCACGCGAGGTGGCGGCGCTCCCAGCCTGCGCAACGTTGGACGGAGTGCAGATGCGGCTTCAACGACGGTGACGGTGACATCCGCAATGTCGACGGACCGCAACACCAACCGCCCACTGAAGCCCTCCCTTGCTTCGACCAGGACTGCAAGAACACCGCTGGCCCCGCGCATTGCTGGCAATGCCACCGCTACTCCCACCGCCGCAAGGCCCACTGCGCCTAGATTGCCTACCAGCAGAAACCCCGCAGTGTCACCACGACTAAAGCAACAAGACGAGACATCGCCAAAGGCAGTGGGGGGAACGCTCAGCGCGACACCGCGTGCGTATGGAAGAGGCTCCAGGGACGGTGGGCAGGGCTCGCCAGGCCAGGGTGAATCACTGAACGAGACGAGGGGACGAGGCACCCTTGGACCTAAAGAGACATTATCGAGTCGAAGCAGCGCTGTCAGTGGAGTCGGTCAAGGACTGAATGCAATGCGAAGCACGTCGCGGCCAGGCAGACCGAAGAGCACTGTTGGTGACAACTTGGCCAAGTCACCACCATTGATACGATCTCCTGGGTATTCAGACTTGAACAGCACGGCGAAGGAGAGCATTGAGAGCCGCTTCTTTCATGCAAGCGATGTACAGAAGCATGAGCCAGCTCCGAAGCAGCCAGAGCCGAAGAAGGTACCGACATTTTTCTATGCAGATGGCAAAGAGGATGCACCAACCGGACCGCCGCCAAAGGCCCCATCGCCCGTTCTATCAGCAGTGTCTGAGAAACGATCTTCGAACCCTTGGATGAGGCCGGAGACAGCGTCACATCCGTCGAAAAGCCCACCGATGTTGTCGCCCTCTCTTGCTGCTGCTTCTACCGCCACACCATTCTTTGCTGCGCCAACAACACCACAGTCACAACTTCGTTCCCCCTCTCCGAGTCGAGAAAGCATTCACTTATCATACCGCAAAGGGGCATCTCAAATCTTCGGCACTCGCCCCTCTCCATCGAGCACCTCACCCGCAAACGTGGCAACACACTCTGGACCAGAACAACAACGGCCAAGCATCGCTGCGTTGCACCGCAAATCCACCAGTCTCTCATCGATCGAATCTGGCAATTCCCAACAGGCGCGGAGGCGATCGGCCACTTCAGCAGAGAATGCCCATGCCAATTCACCACTCACTCATGAGATCAAAACCCCTGTTGTACCTCGGCTTACCAGTCCGCCTGTCGACCTGCCTTCAATCGATACGTCTCTGGCATCGCCAGCACTTGTCGGGTCTCCACAGGGTGCGCTAAGTCCGACAAAGCATGCGTCCGAGTTGGCCGCCGAAGCAAGGCGAGAGAGAAAGCTTCTTGACTTGGAGATCTCGAATAGTTCGCTACTGGCGATCAACGCGAGTCTGGAGCGGGAGGTGCGTAGACAGAAGGCTGAGCTGAAACGCTTCAGACGACTGTCCCGTGCTGGACGCTTGTCTATGCCAAGAAATGAGCTTCCAGGTCGTACGTCCGAAGGCCTGAGTACATTGGGGGAAGAACCTGCCGAGAATGACGACGACGATGATATGATGGCTGCTGGCCTGGTTGATGATGCTGACGACTTGAGCGACTCTGAAGACGGTAGCTTGTTGAGCGGTGGTGAGCCTCATTCACCGGGCTCTCAGACGAACAAGGAGCAGGACCGGTTGGCGAAAGATGAGAAACGTCTTCGAGTTGATCTCGCAAAACATAAGGAACTTCTTGTACAAAGCCAGGCCATGAACCAAAGCATCAAACGATGCATGTATGCGACCGAAGAGATGCTGAGGGAAGGCAAGGCGGCTCTGCAGTATAACGTGCGCGTGTCGGACGTCAAATTGGGTGGCCGCATTCTCTCAGGAAACGACGAGGAAGAAGAAATCGAAGTCGATGACAATGTCACCGATGATGGCATGGAGACCGCAAAGGGTTTTATTGATGTCTGGCGAGGCATTCGGACGAACGTTGAAGGCTCTGAAGGTTCTGGCGATCGCGACTCTGGCATTGAAGTGGATAAACCGCTAAGCCATGTCTCAGCTCGATTTTCGAATGTGACAAGCACATCGCATGATTCTGGAAGACCGCCAGGATCGACAACTCAATCTATCAGCAATGAATCGACGGATCATGTCGGCACGGACATCGACTTAGACTTGCCACCTGGAGCTTCATAGAATGAGGCGTCTGCGAAGGCGAGGACATTCCCATTGCCAAAATTTCGGCGACCAAAGGACTGCCGCATGCGAGGAAATTTGAGGAGTGAATACTAGATATTGCGCAGCTGGGCGTCACCATGGATGGAATTGATCGTTCCCAAAGGCTTGCATAGGCAAGTTTGGCTCTCTGGAATTCGCCTTGAGATCCCGACGCAGATCTGGAATCAGGGGCGTTGCAACGTTGCAGGAGTACGAACCACCACGAGACTCGACTGGATGCAGGTTCCAGGAATTTTGGCAGCTGCATTGATCATGATGTTTTAGAGGAACGGCCGAGAGAGAGAGAAGAGATACCCAGCTGCTGTTGACGCACGCTCGCGTCTTGCTTTTGTTTGAGATATGTAAACAGCACTAACCGCAAGATACCCCATTTCGTTTGTTCGGGCATAGCGCTTGCCAGTGTGTACTGGTTTGATGATGGGCAGGCTAAATTCCGATTGCTTGCTGGTTGAGGAGAACTACATGGCGTTTTGTGCGGCGGTGATACTGGGATACCCAACTCGTTGGAGCTGCGATTTTAGATGATATAGTGTTTTGAGAGACGAGGAGAACCTTCTCACAATTCCACTCCTATTGATGTGTCAACGAAGCTCTCTTCGAGAAACTTTCGATCATTCCATATCGCAATATTCTCTGGGTTGAGTACTACCAAGCACTTCTCATTCGACGATGAAAGATGTTTCACTGTGCCCACGCCTCAAAAGGAAGGGGCAACTGTTGAAGTCGGACAGCCGAGAAAGGAAAGTAGAAGTGCCGATCACTTCTTTCGACATTTCGTCCTTCACATCTTTCAGCTTCTCATACAATCCGATGGTCGAAGCGCTCAACTAGCACCACAGCTCTCAAAAGGTAAGGAAGACCACATCCCCATCCATTTTCAGTCTACGCTGGAATCCGCAGGATCGTCTTGCATATCGTCAAGCTTTCAGCAATTCCTTCCTTTGGTCCCAGTCTTCTTCCGTACCGACTTCAAACTCCAATTCTGATGACCGCGAATGCAGGGCTTGCAGAACACATCGAGCAGCTTCCGCTCAGTTCTTTCATCTCATTATCTATGCCACCCTCCGTGGATCCGCCACGATGAACCTCTCCGCCTTCACCACCCGGACCAAACTCCCCTCCCACCGGAACTGGTACATCACCCTAACGGCACCCATAGTCGGGTGCCTAGCCGCGCGCCTCCTCACCAAACTCATCTCCGCAGCCTCATACACCGGCGTGCCTCACCGACCCAAAATCTACCATGCCCCAACCCAAGACCTCCTGACGTCGAGGGAAGACGACATCCCCTACCCACCGGACGCTCTTCCAGGAGGTCGGGATGTCTCGACGCCTTTTGGGAAGACCAGAGTCTACGAGTGGGGAGCGGAGAGTGGAAGGAAGATCTTGTTCGTCCATGGGATTTCGACGCCTTGTGTTGTGTTTGCTCGGCTGGCGGAGCGGCTGGTGGATAGGGGTCACAGAGTGATGCTGTTCGATCTTTTCGGGAGGGGGTACTCTGATGCTCCTGATCCGAGTGTCTATCGTCAGGACATTGGGCTCTTCAGCGCGCAGATCTTCGCGGTGCTTTCCTCTTCGAAAGTGAACTGGATGGAGGGGTTCACGATGGCTGGGTATTCCTTAGGGGGAGGGATTTCGGCAGACTTCTGCTCGTACTATCCCGATCTGGTGGAGAGTCTGGTCCTGATATGTCCTGGTGGCGTCACGCGGCCTTTCAAAATCAGTGCTGTGAGCAAGCTCATGTATAACGACTTATTCCCGGATTGGGTGGTGAACTGGTGGATGGGGAGGACGTTGAAAGCCGCGAGCGAGGTCAAACACGCAGTGGCTGAGGAGATATCGGATGACCATCGAGCCCACGCTGAGAATAGTTCTTTCCCTATCTTTGAGAATGGGTCGAAGGCCTCTGCTGCGACGGTCGTGGCGTGGCAGGTCACTGCACATCCAGGGTTTGTTCCTTCGTTTGTTAGTTCTGTCAAGTATGCACCGATCCATGACGGGCATCATCGATGGAGGATCATCGGTGAGAGGTGCGATGAGAAGCGGAAGATTAGCCAAACTCGAGGCTTGAAGGAGGGCAAGATGCTCTTGCTTTTGGGCCAGCAGGATGTAGTCATCTCTTCCACGGAAACGGCTGAAGATGCTGCGTCTGTTCTTGGCGAGGGCAACGTGTGTACGAGGATATTACAAGGAGGTCATGATCTGCCGACTGTCAATAGCGACGAATGCGTTCAGGTTATGACGGACTTCTGGGCGGGACTGATTTGAGGAGAGCCTTATGAGAGGTGGTTTCGTTCAGCGTTCTAGCGAGTACTGCATATAGGAGAGGTATAGAGACAGAAGATAGAGATTAGAGGCTTCTTTTACTTACGCTGCCTTTCCTGTGATGATCCAGGTTGGCGAAGGACTGGTCAGCAGTACGACCAGGACCCTTGTGTTCGAGGTCAGGTCAACTGCATCGCACATTTCGGTATCACAAGTGTCCGAAGACCGCCGCACGAGAGTGATTGAGTGCCGTTGCGATGGCGAGAAGGATATAAATACAAGGCCATGGTCTGTCAATTCCTCCCTTTGAGACATCACAAAATGTAAGAACACGCGAATGCGGCAAAAGGGTACCTACCTCGAACATTCACTTGATGTTAGGGTTGGCCAAGACGATCCAGCCACCGCATTTTCCGCGAGATGCCTGTCAGGCCCGTTTCATACAGCAAGTCGTCGGTAAGTGTTTCGTTTAGTGAGGTCGCCATCGATACATTGCCTTCCGTTGAATGATCATGCTCCAGGAGATTGCAAGGTCGTTTCTTGATTTCACAAACCGATCCTGAAGGAGCTGAGTTTGCGTTGGTTCCGGCACAAGTACCTTCCGATGAGACAGCCTGAAGATGACATGTCTGAAGACATGCCCAAGTCCAACATGTATTCGCTGTCCAAGAGGGAGGCAAAAGTGCTGCGCTAGCCGAGAGTGTAGATGAGGTGCAGTACATGATGTATTTCTGGTCCATCTTGGAACACACGTATCAAGATGTTGATGTCATCTTAGCCGGCAAGATGGTGTCAAAGGACACCGAAAAGGTGGTTCTGGTATAGATTTACATCACCTGCGGTACTGAAGACGATTTAGAAACGCATACCAGTCGGGTTGTCGTGGCTAGAGGGTGCAGTGGTCGAAACGGTGGCTGAAACGCTCAGACATGAGTAGTGTTCGCGTCTCTAGATGTAGATGTACTTCTTCACACTCTCGCAAAAGGTATGGGGCCACGGTGCGGCATAGCACGGCAGTGGCAAAATTAATTCATCCCTGGAATGGCATACCAGGCATAGCTGGCTACAGCCAGGGCAGCAGGAGAGGTCGGTGTGTCGATAAGGTAGGTGTTGTGACAATGGTTCCGAGTATCTCACAAGTTGAGGTCATCGCCTTGATAGACTTTTGGCCTGAGTAATGCGGACGATGTTGAACCGACCAAGTATGCCCAAGGGCTGTAATCAGATATGCATGGGGAGCAATAGCTGAGATCAGTAGACCGACCGCCACCAACACATCCTGTGCCAGAAGTGGGCAAAGCATTGCTTGACAGACCACATGTTCACCGGACGGTCCATATCTTCGTGCCTTGAGTCGTGTTACCGTTAGGTACAATGAATCATGGCCAGGTGGAGGTCTCAGTCAGATGCTCCGGCATTGGCAGTTGGTGCTTGGGAGCTATGGCATAACTTTGATGCGTGAGTTCAATAGCTCGAGTCCTCGAACCTGTTCCTGCGAAGTCGCGGCGAAAGGGTGGAGCGGTGATGGGGAGGGTTCCTCGACGGAAGGCCTCGCTGATACGAGAGGATCAACCCTGCTCCACCTCTGAGCGGTATCTCTGGTCTGGCCTGACGACGCGCTGAGGTGAGGTCGCGGCGCGTGAGAGATGAGTGGCCTAACGTCAGAGGGGTCGGTGGATGCACGCCCCAGTTGCCCTGCGCCAGCCGCTGTCTCGCCTGAGCTGCAGCAGCAGCCAGCTCGCGGCGAATTCGTACACAGAGTATCGAGCAACGTACCTATAGGAGTGTGCCACTGCCAAACGCCGGCAAGGACGGAGGCCCTGGACAAGGCGCTGCCGACTTGGCGAGTTGGCAGGACGCTGGAAACAGGGCATCAAGGGCCATGCGTTGGCATCAGCTGCGCCACAGCTCGAAGCGAAGGAGGAGAAGCGAAAGTGGTCGACGCCCACCACCACCCACCAGCAAATCTACTACTGCAGCTATCATCATCCTCCTCCACCTCGGACATGCCCGCCCACCGCGATGACGCGCGCTGGAAACGCGACGTGAGCACGCGATGTCGTGGGAGCTAAAGGCGTTTAAGCTCACGCTGTGGCTTGCGACCGACCTGGCCACCGGAGCGTTTGATGAGCTGGACGTGTGGAAGTGGCGGGTGTTAGATGATGATAACTGCATGGCGAAGCTGGTGCAAGCGACGCGCAGCGATTGCGGCATGCTGCCCATCATTAGCATCACCGCCGCCGGTGATGGTTATTGGGTTCTCGACGACGCCGGAGGACGCCATCGCGGACTTCGAGAGCATGTCCCGGGTGGGCGACTGATCTCAATCAATGCTCAGGAGGCATCTTTGGCGATGGCATTATCATTGCTCCGTTCCCTGCCCAGCTGACGCCAGCCCGACCAAGTGACCTGCTGCAGCTGCAAGTAGACGAGGCGCAGCCAAAACGAGCTGGAGAACAGACGAGCACTTCGAGTATCTGCTGCGCTGCAGAGAAGGGCCGTATCGTGCTGTGTTTTCCAGAAGTCGTAAAGTGCCAGACGTGAGCTTCCCTCAAGCGGCTAGCTGACTGCGTCGATCTTAAGAGGCACCACCGGTGAGGTATCGTGGGTATCTCTGTTCCGTGCCGCCTCCGTGGATAGAGTTGCGGAGAGTGAGAGGGAAAGCTGACACGGCGGTTCGATTCGACGTTGTTGATGCGGAGAACGCAATCAAAGCCGCTTGGCGAGGTATGGAAAGGACTGTACCGGTCTGAAAGCAGAAGGGGCTTTGTTGTAGCAGCCCAGAAAGACGTCGTCGAATCGAGATCTGGTTGTTCGTGGGATTTTCGAAATTCCTACTACGCCTCTGAACCCCTTCTTCTTCTTCAAGTTCAGGGTTCATCTGTCCCTGAAACTCTGAGCTGTGGTATGTGAACGCTTCCTGAAGCAAGGCTTTCGACCTCACCTGGCGGTGCACAGTACGTACATGTACATATCTGTATGCTGCGACTGAGACCGGCAGCGGGTGAGAGGACTTATGCAGTCTAATGTATGTATCTATACGCCTGACAGCCGCCGTACGTCATCCCAACCTACACATAACAATATGGCACGCGACAGTCGCACACGCGTAGATTGGCCTGTGAAATTTTGCCGGCTTAGTCGTGTCGTAGCGTGCAGTGGTTGAGCGACGTTGTCTCAATCCGCCTGCTGACACTGGCACTCAAGCCTGTTCGTGGCCAGGCCGCTTCACCGTAAACGGCGTTGCCACGGCAGGCCGGAAAATATTACATACTGTCTTGCTGGAAGCGAGCAGCGGCGGCGCAAGGGAGGAAAAGTTGAGAGCATGGAGAAGCGTGACGCTGTATTACTATGGGCTCCGCAACGAGGTCGGGCGGTCAGGATTTGCGTTTCAAGGTCGCGTCTGTACTCGCCGAGGGACCGAATAATGACCTCAAGCTCGACGAGTACACGGTCAGCGTGGAACAGGCGGCGGCTGCGGTGCGTGCTGCAGGCACCGTGAGAGACGAGCTCGGGTGCCCAGAAAGCATTGGATCTGCGGCAGCAAGCAAACAATTGTGCTACCGTCGTCGAGGGCGGGACTGGGTCGACGGTAACGAGGGTTATGCAGCGTCTAATGGCTTGCTTCATCGTGCAGCAGCACCCTGGGCGGGAGGCGAGGGCATCGCCGGCGACACAACGTGCCCGGGGCGCTTAAGAAGCCATCGACGGGCGGTGGAGTGGACGATGCAAATGACGAGGTGCGTTTTGATGCCAGACTCGTGTCTGATGAGAGCGAACGCGTCTCAGACGGCACGCGGCTATCTGCATCCCAGAGTGCTGGGTGCGCTGGCTCCCATGCAGCTGCTGGGATGGCGTCGCAGGACGAGCGAGGATGACTGGCCGACAGTCTTTCCTCCCCGGGCTGCGTGCTAACATTCCGCGCACCTAGCTGCAGACGGGAGCAGGGAGCAGCGGCGGCGGTGATTCGACGTCGAGTGACGGCGGGTGGGCCTGGACGCCGCCGTGCCAGATGTCAGAGAGAAGATGATAATGCGTGTGAGAGAAAAGGTGAGTGCGTGAGTGCGCGAGGCGTGAGTCGTGTGCCGGGCATGAGTCGTCCACGCGCGGAAGGCACGAGGCGCCGCGGTGGAATAGCGATGCTCAGCCTGCTACCACGTCTCGGGCGGGCAGTCAGTGGATTTGATGGGCGATTGATTGATGGTTGATGGGCGGCGGGCGGATCTGCAGGAGTGAGTGGCCGGGCAGGAAATCTCGCCAGCAACACGCATCGCCCGCATCGCCGTCCGGTCTGGTGCTGGCGGGCTGGTACAGAATAGCTGCCGTCGTCCAACACGACAGGCGGGAGTGGCTCGCAGCGGGCATTGGCGTCGAAGGGCCAGGATGGGCGTGTGCAAGGAAGAGGACGAGCGGCGGGCTAGCACCAGTCGGTCGCAGCGAAGTCTAATTCACAGCGGGCCAAGCTGGGCGAGGACCCACCCAGCACCAGCAGACACGGCGCTGGTGCTGCTGCGTTTCGTCTGTCTTGTCTCGCTGCTGGCCCGATCACCTCCTTCTCTCCTCCGCCCTCCTCTTCTGTCCACGCTCTCCAATTTGCAATGGAGCCTTGAGCAACAGGGAGCTGTACATTTGCCAGAGACCGCCCGCGTCTTCGGCAAAGTCGCTCGCTGCCCTCCGGGACCTCCTTGCCGCCTCGTCAAACGGTGTCGTGACCATTGCAGAGTCTTCTACCGTGGACTGTGCGTGGCCAGCCTGCACGCCTCTACACCTCGCCGCCGTCTTAACCTCGTCGACCTCTCCTCTTCGTTGACCGTAGAGCCCCTCGACGCCTCCTCCCCACGCCGCCTCGAACACCACCGCCTCCTCCAACTCCTCCCCCCATTGACCCTGAGCACTGCACTCGAGCCCCGGCCTCGGTGCATTGAGAAAAGGTGAGACTGAGAGTCCGTCGACATGAGATGCAGAGAGGAAAGCCCCCGTCCAGGCATTGGCAAATGCCACACGAGAGACCTGGATTCCACCCCTGGGGCGGAGGTTGGCACGTATCGCGTGCCTCCCTCCAATCCGCCCCTCCACGGCTTAGCAACCGAAGGCCTGGAATTTGCCATTGGAACTTCCCCACCATCACCAATTCGAACATCTCCCCCTTGATGAACACGCTCGACTGCGAGTACGGGTTGAATGAATAGGTGGGGTCTGAAAGCGACGGGTTAGTGGGCTTCAGCTGGCAAGCGGCTTGCATTTGATATCCATCTCCAAACGACCTGGGCAATTGGTTTTCATCAATACAAACCAACAACGACTGGATCACGTCCAGCCGCAATCTCGATTTCCGATCACCATCACATCACCGACCGTTCAACACCCTGCAGCCCGTCTGGAATACCCGTTCGTCACGGACCCACACCACCTGTCAGTGACGGAAGACCACAGCTTCGATGAAATGAGATTGCTGTCTGCATTCCTCCAAGTTTCTGGAACCCATCAATACCTGTGTAAATTACCCTGGCCTCACCAACTGGTGTCGCGTGACTGGGATTCGTCACTCTTCTGGACCTCTTCTCTGCAACTCACGGTCTTACTCCGGCTCGAATGGAGTAAATTTGCTGACAGACCATTTCAACAGCAATCAGAATTACAATCGCCCTTGACTACCGCGACGTCGACAACAGAGCAGGTCCAACCATCCCTGTCGACAGCAACGCCTTCTACGGCCCATCATCGAGGTACGTTGGTATCTTCCATCCTCATCCGCCAATTCACGGCAGCACCCTCCTTGCTCGATCGTACATTGCTGTCCAAAGAGGGCAAGGCTAAACATTCCCCAGACTCTTCACGGAAGCTTCTGCCAGATCTTCGACCAGACCAGCATTCACTACCGACAGCGGAGGCGTTAGTTCGTTCTCTGCTTCCAGTGAAGGCCCAACCGAGCAACCGAGAACAATCTCGACGGAATTCCTGCCAATCGCCTTCGTCGTCGTGGCTCGCAAGGAGACGATTCGTTCGCCGTATCGCGCCCACTCTCACACCCACGGCCATTCTAGTAAATCTCTGTAATCTAATTCCCAAGGTATGCACCCTGTCCTGGCGAGTGGCCTTACATGGAGCCATTGCGATGACGCCAAAACATGGAGCGCGACAAGGAGGCTGACACGTTCCAGGTGCCATTCGAGGGATTGTCTATAACCTGCACCTCAGACGTCCATTCGTCGACGGTCTCTGTTCTAGACTGTTGATTCTTTTGGCCCCACGTTACCAACTAATTTCAATCCTTTACGGCACGTCCACAACACGGACACACACTCTTTAATAGTTCACTTGCTGAACGCACGCTCCTTTGCACAAACGCTGCGACTCGTCAATCCTGGAGACCTGACAGTCTGTTCACCCAACCTCACCTCCATCTTGGATTCAACATGGCCTACCAACCACATCTTCAGCAGCTTCCGGCACCAAGGCCTTTTCCGGCATTCGGATATTGCGACTCCTACTTTGTAGAGAACCACGACGACGACGATGGCGTCTATGCACGTGCCTCTGCAGAACGTGAGCGTGTTCGAAACGTCGCCAAGCTCCGGCAAAAGGCACTCGGTGAGGAGCTCTCGCGTTCAACAGCCGAAGAATACCAAGAAGACGTACTCGACCACATGGAGCACATGGAAGCCGAGACGATGCCCGATATTCAGTCCATCGAGATCCAGACCGAGATCCAATGGTTTATGAGGCCATATCTCCTGGACTTCCTGCTCGAGGCCCATCATGCTTTCCAGCTACTGCCGGAGACGCTTCACTTGGCAGTCAACTTGCTCGACCGATACTGCTCGAAACGTGTGGTGTATAAGAGACACTATCAGCTTGTCGGTTGTGCTGCTCTCCTCATTGCCGCGAAGTATGGCGACCGCAAGGAACGAGTGCCCACCATCAGAGAGCTCAAGTCGATGTGCTGTTCATTATACGATGATGATATGTTCACACAGATGGAGTGGCACGTTCTGCAGACCCTCAACTGGGTTATTGGTCACCCAACCATCACCAGCTTTCTGCAACTCGCCTTGACAGAAGTCGCCTTCGATCCAGAGTTGGAGCACATGTCGTGGTACATCTCGGAACTGGCCCTGTACCACAAGGAGTTCATCCCAGTACGACCGTCGGTCATGGCTCGATCTTGCCTCGCATTGGCACGATGCATCCTCGCACGGCAACAGTCACGGTACGAAGACTGGTCTGCAAGATACGACCCTCAAGTGGTCTTGAACCTCTCAAACCACCTCGGTCATCCATCACAGGCACTTTTGAGGAAGTACTCGTCACCTCATCTCTCATCAGCATCGACGACCATCGAAATGTTCCTCAAGCACCAAGCCATGCTTGCTCGACAGGTGGCCCAGCCATCAGTGAATGAACTGCCTCGCATGGACATCGACTCGGTGCCATCCACCTACCTCACGCCGCAGACGCCACAAAAGCCTGGCTACACTGCTGGCGTGCAAATACACGGCATGCTGACGCCCCCAATCACGCCGGACAAGGATCAAGTGATCGCAGTCAATCCGAGCTACGGGGCTGGCTTACCGCGGGTAGTGCCTCAGTGCACACCCACGCCGCCACCAACTGGAGAGCAACACATCAGCTTCCCAGTACCTCCACAGCAGTATATGCCACAACCGCAGTTCGTCCAATAGCGATCACTGTGTGTATTAGTCCTGTATGACCGCCGCATAGCAGCATCAGCATAGCATTGAGCGTTGCATTTTTTTTTGAGCTGTCTCGTTTTCTTATGTCTGTACTAGCTTAGCCGCAGCAACACCCAAGACGCCCGTCACACATAGACGATGGGGATTGGGGGAAAGTCGGCCGGGGGACAGCATGTGTTTGGGGAATCAAAAGCACACCGGGCATATTTACCTAGTGGGAATCAGATTGACACAAGGGGACACGGGAAACAACAAGAAGAAGAACAACAACAACAACAACAATAAGAAGATTGATCACTCGGAATCAGCGAGGCGCAGTCTGAGGAATGGCTCTTCTTTTCTTAGCAGCGACAGATACCCATTTGAAACTATACATATGTTGCTTAGTTCAAAAAACTTTCGAGCCGCAGTTGTGCCTCGCTTCATGTTCGGTGCTCGTGCACTTGCTTGGTCGTACGAATGAAAGGCCTCGTATAGCAGAGACTTCATCAAGATTTGAAGGAGAAGAAGAAACGATATCGTGCTTGAAGCAATTTGGATTCCCTTGACCAAGTCAATGCCAGTAAAACACGAGACAGGCAGCTGTTTATGTCTTATCTTTAATACCTGTAACAAGTCCACGCCGATCAGAAACGTCTTGGACTCGTGCCGGAGCAATCTTCAATCTTCATTTCATGAAGACGGACCTCCGTCCGCACCCTGCACCATGTTCCCGGCGCTAACGGGTAGCCGCATAACCGCTTTAGCGCATGTTTAGCGGCTGCTAGTAAATTTTCGTGAGTGAAGCAACCGCGACCAAGACGAGATCAATGGCAGCACCGCAAGCGAGGCCGTCGACATGAAGGAGACGAAATTCCGAGCATAAAACCACATTCGCCCACGACCAATGGACGTCCACCGCTCCCGTTTCGTTCCCTACCCAAGCTCCGCCATCACCGCCGTCGCTTTCTCTCGCTCCAGCAACGATGGCCTGCAACCAGGACAACCGCAACCGGCGCTGAAACTCGCGATCGGCCGCTCGAACGGGCAGATTGAGATATGGAATCCCCAGGGAGGGAAGTGGTGTCAAGAGACGATTTTCCCCGGAGGACACAAGAGCATCGATGGGCTGGTGTGGACACGCGAGGCGGATGAGAAAGATGCGGAGGGACAGATTGTGCTTGGGCAGCATCGGCTGTTCAGTATTGCGTCTTCGCCGGATGTGACGGAGTGGGATCTGGAGCGGGGAGAGGTGAAGAGGAAGTCGACGGGGAATTTCAGTGAGGTTTGGTGTTTTGCTGCGCAGCCTAGGGCGTCGAAGGAGGGTGCTTCGCAAGAGATTGTGGCGGGTTGTGGAAATGGGGCGATTGTGCTTCTGACCACGGAAGACAGTGATTTGCAGTTCAAGAAGTTTGTGGCGAGAGTGAGCGGGAAGAAGGCACAATGCATGAGCATCACCTATCAGACTCCGACTCGTGTCGTTGCTGGGTTTGGAGACAGTTCAATTCGTGTTTTCGACACACGCAATGGGTCGGTGGTGCGATCTATGAGTGTTGGCGCTGGAGTTCCTGGTGCACCCAAGAACTCGATTGTCTGGCAGGTGAAGTGTCTTCCAAATGGAGATATTGTATCTGGCGACTCGAATGGCGAGATTGTCTTCTGGGATGCGAGGTCATGTTCTCTTTCACAGCGTATCAAGGGCCACGACTCGGAATGCTTGGATTTGATCGCGAGCGCCGACGGCAAGACTATCATTTCTGGCAGCCTGGATGGAAGACTGGCCGTGTTTCGCCAGAGCATGAACATGGGCGGCAGAATGAGGTGGGCGAAGAGTCACCACAGAAGAACGCACGAGGGAGAAATCAAGTCCATGTCCGCGTTTGACAGTGACGGTCTCAGCGTGGTGGTGTCCGGAGGACCTGACCTTGTGCCGGTCGTCACACCATTACGAGAGAACGGGAAAGAGAACTACAAAACACTACCGGAACTCCCACAGCAACCTCACCTTGTGAGTGCACGCCATGCCAGGCTTCTAGTGAGCTGGTACGAGAACACGATCAGCGTATGGCGAATCGCTCGCAAACCTGCCGTGGATCCAGCTCAGGAGCCTCTGCAATCACGAAAGCTGGTGGCCAAGATTGTGCTGCATGGCCAGTCCACCATTCGAAGCGTTTCAATGTCCGAGGATGGACGAGTCCTTGCTGCGTCAACTGATGCCGAAACGAAAGTTTTCCAATTACGAAGACGGTCAGATGTCGAAGCGCTTGGGGTACGGAAGCTGGACATCCCCAGCACGCTTGCTTCGTCTGGTGCTCGTTTGGTCGGATTTTCGCCGGATGGCAAGTGGCTCACGCTGGTAACGCTGGACAACGAGGTGTATGTGGCTCGGCTCACTTCCAACCCATCCAAGCCAAAGCAGGTTCAAATCATCAACAAGGTCGTCGAGCTGGAACGCCAACATCGACCAATGGCTTCTCAATCGGCCCTTCGAAACTATGAGCAGACCATCACTCGGGTCGCCTTTGCTTCAGACAGCTCTGTTCTGGTAGCAAGCGACAACTCTGGCCATCTCGACTCGTGGGTGCTCGAAGGCCATGAAGATCCTACTGCGCCTGCGGTCGATGTCACCAAGGACAACTCTAAGAAAGGCGCTTCTGAAGACAGCTCTGACGATAGTAGCGACGATGACGATGAGCTTTGCGTTTTCTATGGACAGCACTGGACGGAAAATCCTGCTGGCCATCTCCTTCCCAACTTGGACTCCATGCCATTAGTACTCTCCTTTAGACCGATGCCTTTGCAAGATCAGCAGAACGGTGCAGTCAATGGCAATCCAGGGGTTCATGCCACCAGACACAACCCTCACGCTCACTCACATGAGCTCCCTAAAGGCCAACATCGACTCTGGATCATGACAGCGAAGCACCAGATGTACGAATTTGAAGTCCTGACCGGCAAGCTGAACGACTGGAGCCGAGCAAACCCAACATCGATCCTGCCTGAAGACTTCACCAAGCTGAAAGACAGGGTCATGGGCGCAGTGTGGGACGTAACCTCGAAACGAGAACGCCTGTGGCTATACGGTTGCTCATGGATGTTCATGTTCGACGTTTCCCCCGCCGGCCTCAGCGAACGCCCTTCAAGCAACAAGAAACGCAACGCCGAGCAAACTCGTCTCGACGCCAAGCGCCAAAAGACCAGCGGCGCAGGCAGCAAGATGATTTCCTCCCACAGGGAAGGTCTCCCAGAGTCCATCAAGCGTTACGAGGACGGCGCGTGGACCGACGTGAGTCTCGACCGGGCAATCAAGCCTGCTGACGACGAGTCCGACCAGGATGAGGAAGTGGACGCACGGTTGAGACTTACGCGTTTGAGGGCCGCTGATGGTGAGGACCAGCAACAAGTGGTGAAGAGTGAGTCACAATCATCGCATCGGCCTTGGTGGTGCACGTTCAAGTACCGGCATATACTGGGTGTGGTGCCTTTGGTGGATGATGCGTCGGTGGATGACGAGAGGCCGCTTGAGGTTGCGGTGGTGGAGAGACCGCCGTGGGAGGCGTTGAAGGCTGAGAAGTAGAACGTACGCACGACATTCGGAGGATTGTCTCAATCAACAGCCAGGCTCTGTACAAGATGACGGTAGAGTGAAAGTGAGAAAATGTACAATCTCGTGACACTTGGTCATTACGTGCGCTTTCAGTCTGATATAATCTAAAAACCCTCCTCTGGTTGACATGTCTCCGTTATAGCTAAAACTGTCCGTTGGTATCATAATGAGCGCTTTTCCTCGCGCCCTTTCATCGACAAATGACATGCATGACCGCCCACCAGTAGAATCAAGTAACGCCATTCGCTATGATCATCCTTTCACACAAGTCATGCTTTACGCATGTCTGTACGGCTCAAAGCCCACACCCTGGTGCTGATGGTTGTGGGTGGTAGTAGGCGCCGAGTACGGGTTCGGTTGGCCGTACTCCTGCAGCGGCACCTGGTCATCGTGACCGCCCTGATACGGCGACGCAACACGCTGGTAGCCGTTCCCGGCGAAACCACCCGTCTTCTCGACCTGCAGACCTCGGCCACGGGCGTAGGGGTCTTTGGGTGCGGCGTTCCACAGCCCGCCCTTGTTGCTGCGATGGTGCGGGTTCGAGCGTCCCGAGCAGCAGCACACGCTGAACAGCCAGAAGAGCGTGGCGGCCCAGGAGAAGGCGACGGAGAGCCAGGTGACGGTGAGGGCTTGGTGGCCGAGGGAGAATTTGATGCCGTAGTCTTTGAGGGCTTCGTTGAGGGCGGAGACGAGGATGGCGAAGAGGATGGTCGAGGTCAGCACCGCGGCGATGTTGAAGAGCGACGAGACGAAGCTGAGGATCCAGGTGATGAAGCTGCCCCAGCGGGAGAAGATGGCGAGGATGCCGAGGATTAGGGTCGCGAGGGTGGTCCAGAAGGAGATTTGGTAGGCGATCCACATCTGGGAGGGGGGTTAGTTTGGTTTGTTTTTTTTGGGAAGGAGCTGGGAGGAGATGTTGTTGAGTGCTGGCGGTAGCAGGAGCGAGGAAGACACATGCCTTCCCCGTAAGAGCCAGCAGCCTGCCCAACAACCATCATCCTCTCCAATTCAGATTGTACTCACCCATTTTGCAACCTTCTTGTACGCATTCAACGCCTTGCGTCCACTACTCCCCAAAATCTCATCCTCATAATCATCAATATTATCCTTCGCGCTATTAATCGCGCTCTCGACCGCATTATCACTCGAACTCGTCGACGTCGCATTCGTGCCATTCGTAATCGTGAACCCAAACACATCCAGCGGGTCGAACACAAACTGCGACTCGCGCTTGGAGCAATAGTCGAGCTTGCCGTCGGTGCTGTTGGAGCTGCAGTAGTTGGAGAGGTAGATGTCGTAGACCTCGGCGAGGCTGCCGTCGGACTTGACGCTGTCGATGGCGAGGGAGATGACGGAGTTGGAGGAGCTGCTGCCCGCCGTGAGGTTGGTGAGGTTCGCTTGGAAGAAGGAGTAGGAGGTCAGGGTGCCCTTGTTCCAGCCGGCGACTTCGATGAGGATGAGGCAGATGAAGGAGGCGAGGGTCAGCGCCATTGGCGTGAAGATGCAGGCTATTCTGCCTGCTTTGCCCATGGTTGCGGTTGTTTTGTTTGTTTGGTGGTGAGAGTAGGTCGGGAGTTGTTGTCAGCGAAGAAACAGGTGACGTTGATCCTTCGCGATGCTGTGCTGAAAACGACAGACAGAAAACCAAGTGACGACGGCGACGACGGTGGTGATGATGAGAGGAAGACGAAGAAAGGCTGATGAGCAAAGCAGCAACAAGCCGAGACAATATAATTACCGGAGTTGTCACTCTGCAGTGAGCAAAGCCCGCCTTTGACGATGGCGCAGCAGTGCAATGCTGCAGACGTGGCGCTGGACAGACCAAACGCGTTACAGCCGCAGCACACCCAGCCTTACTTTAGCCTTTGCCTAGCTTTACTATTCCAGTCCCCAGCAACCTCCAAGTCAGCAAATCACTCATTAAGCGACATATTATTCTGGCTTGCCATTCCGTTTGGCTGTGCTGCACTACTTTACATTCGTTCTCGCAGAGATCTTCTTCAATACCCAAAACCATCGTACTCGTTCAGCCGTCATTCATCCACCCCAGTCAACACCGCGTCCGCTGGCTTGGCCTTTGACTTTTCGCCCCAGACTACCGGGCACCGGGCGACGGCCCGTCGATGTGAAACAGCAAAGAAAGAGACTTTGCCACGAGCGCCGCGTCACGGGCCACTATCACCGTCGAACAACCGTGCAAAGGTTTCGTGATGCGGTGACGCCAGCGATAGAAGACATTCGTCGTCGTCGTTTGATGCTTGTGATTTGAGCATGTCCAGCTGAGATGGACTCTCCGAACGTAACTCTTACTGATCATCCGCATTGGCAAATGGTCAAGTAGTCAGCAGTAAGCAGTAAAAGTCGGTGCCGTTCTTAGCACGAGCTTCTGCTACATTACGTCGAGAGAAGATCTACAGACGAACTCGTCACAACATCGAGGGAGATCATGAGCATGAGCATGCTGGGTGTTGTCTTGCCAGCCATCTCAATTCTCCAGTGGTTGTTGTTTCGTCAAGGCAACATTCGTGCAGCTGCAATGACGAATGCTTTTCTCGGCAGCGGGCGATGTCGACTAAGCCTCTATTTTTAGATGCTTCGGATCCAACCTCGGGGTTGGCATTTCACGTGGGCTCAGAGTCAAAGGCCACTTCTCAATGTCTAAGATATATTACTTGACGGGCCTGAGGCAAACATATCAATGAACAGATGTGAAGTGCACATTGTGATTGAAGATTTTTCGATTTTGGTCACGTTGCTCTCTTCTCCACGACGAACAGCACGCTTTCTCCCTCCCGATGATGCCCATCCCATCTGTGCCCCTTTGACGTTTAGACATTGAAAACGCTAGTAGACTCCATAGCCAGTAATGCAGCTCATATTCAATTCCCCCCCATGAGCGAAAGACGTACGTGATCCGTGATACCGTAATGCATGCTCAATCCAAAATCCCAGTGGTATACGCTCCGAGTTGCTCCATGTTGCTCCTGTTTAACACCGTGCCGACCCAAGTCGATAGAAAACAAACGAGAAATGGCGATTCTCAAAAAGACGTCGCGCTGCGTCGGTGACATACGAAATCGGGGTATGCTGCAAAGACAAATCCAAACTGCGCCGATGCTAGATCGCGTCAAGATGTCACAATGATAGGGTCCCTCGAGGTTGGAAGCCATTCGAGGCGACGTGAAGGCGAATGAGGTGTTTGAAGAGTGGTGTCAAAGTCACTGTTGTCGTCGGTCGGGGTTGCGTCGTGCCTCTCTTGCACGATTGCGCTCTTCTTGCCGTGTTTCTGCGGCTTTCTGTGCGTCTGGATCTGCTCGATATGGTCGATCGGCCTTGACTCCATCACCGCCAGGAAGTATGCGGCTAACGTTATAAGCAAGTGCTTCGATGACGATTTTGCGGAGGTCGGCATCCTCTTTCATGTCCTCGGCATTCAAGCGGAAGCGTTCCTTCTTGTCCATGTCGCGACGGCGCATGGTCTTGATTTCTTGGATGATATGCATCAGCACGCCTTCCGAGCACTTGTTGCGTTCTGAGGCGTGCTCAGTCGGGTTGCGAACATAACGCCGCGTGACATCTTGACAGCCATCGGCAGAGAAGGCGATGCAGTATGAAAGCTTCTTACCCCAGCCTGGATGCGATGTTAGCAACGGACGATGGTTTCACGTGAGAGGGCAAGACGTACCTTGAGTGTAAAGCAGGGGCGCATCCCATGCCTCTTCACAGCAGTCAACATGCACCCATCTTCGACGATGTGCACTGTAGATCTCAGTCCAGACATGGTCCTCAGCATTCCATATCCATCGCACTCGGCTTCCAATAGCCCGGCAGAGCATCGTGAAACAGTTAGCCCATTCTCCTACACGTCCTCTCCGTGTTTGGAGTAGAACGAATGCGTCGTTATATCGCGGAAATCGCTCGAATGAAAGGCATCGCTGGTTGCTGCATTGGTAGAGTTCGACTCGGTTTGCGCCTCGTGCGGATTCGTCCGGTAGAGGTGCTACCATACCAGTACCAATGGTCCTCGCATGGCAAGTCGAGCACTTGGGGTTGTTGACCCACTCGAAGAAGTCATTCTTGAACCACTTCATCAATGCGCGCACGACACAGTCCTGGTATCCCCATGCTGCCTTGGTGTTTGGTCCTAGGGATGCGGCCTCGGCTTGGAAGAGGTCAGACTCCTCCTGTGCCTCGTCGTATATCCTTTGCAATGGAATAACCCTGAGCGCCTCGTCTAATAACCCTGGATTCTCCCACTTGCAAGGCGTGTTCGAAAGTGATAGGAGCATGTTTCGGAATCGAAGTGACTTGTTGTCGGTCGGTGGCGTGGGTACGGTTGGAATGTTCTTAATCGACGAGTATGCTGGAGGCGGTGATCTCGGCGGCGCAATGCCTTCCTGAGGTTCTGAAGTAGGAACTGGAGGTGCTTCTCGTGATGGTGGAGGTGGGGTCGGCTCTGAGGATTCGTCGTCGCCTTGTCGTCGCGGAGGCGGCGGCGGCGGCGCTCGCCTGGGCTCGACAACGATATCGGTGGGTATCCTGGACGAAGTACTTCGCTGCGAACCTGGCCTTCGACTCAATTCGTTCATGCGCTTCGTAGAAAGTGTGCGTCGGAACTGAGCAGTGAGGTCGGCGGCCCAGGTATCCGGTAACTCCTGGGGCGGGGGCACAGGCTTTCGTCGAGGGACGCCATTGTTGTTCGGATTCTGGTCTGCCATGGTCGCGATGTTACGGTCGAAAGAATGCGAATGAGCGTTGCGGTCGAGGGGTTGCGATGTTGAAGGGGAGTCGAGCGCGGCGGTGCTCAGCGCGATCTGCACAGCCGAATCGACTTGGCTGGGCGCAGGAGAGAGGGCGTTTCGCGGCGACGACAACGACGGAGGGGGAGGACGAATTCGACGTTGTTGTTGTTCTCGTCGTCGTCGTCGAGTGTACACTCGCGCCACGGAGCGAATGGCAGTACGGACGGTGAGGAGGGTCGGTTTAGGTGAAAAGCGAGAGAGGGTGTTTCGCGGCTGGCTTGCGTGGCAAGCACGGACCCCCAGACGAGATGACGAGGCCTCTCACACCCCCCTACCACTACCCCGTCTACCGTGTGCGGCCTGACCACCGCGACGAGGACGCAGCGAATATAACACCCGCATCCCTCGTCGCAACGCTGAGGGCGACGTCGTCCTGTTGGCGGCCTACGCATGCCAGAGGCGACTGCGCAGACACTCGTCGCCGCCCCCAACTCCTGGATGCTTGGTACTGCCTAGCAGACCACGCAATCTGGAGAGGTCCCACTACGACGCGCTTCACTGCAGGGCGAGGGTCCGATGACTTTGATCGTAGAGATTTGCGCTGCCAGGCATCCATCTGCTGTCGCCCTTCGTCTATCGCTACAACTCAGGCATCGTTAATGCGCGTCCTCACAGTCTTTCGCGCCTGAGATATGTTTCAACTGTGGCGCGTGTCCTGGTTTCATTGCTTTTTCTCGGCCTCACTTGTACTAGGGATGGCTGTGCTCGAGAGAGTCAGGGTCTCTCTATCACAGACACGTGGTCAAGTGCCACTGACATATGCCCTCCTAAAACATCCCATACAGTCTCAATCATCGATTCCTCCACCTCAGACTGCATTCCACGCCTTCTTGACCGTCGTCACATGCTACTGACGTTGACCTATTCGGTATCCAGAACACCTCGACATTTGCATTATTGCTCACATCCTTCCGACCAGGACCCCCAGCTCCAACGCGGCTGCAAGGCCTTGGCACCAACACATCTCATTAGAGTATGACTTGCGATTACGAAAGCTGTCTCTGCTGAGCTGTCACAAGAACGTCAGTCGACCACCAACATCGCCTCTGTGCGAAGAGCTTTCTTCGCCTTTCCCTCCACACGGAAGGATCGCGGTCCAAGAGCGGTGTCAGACCGACTGCAAGTACTTGCCAAACCGATTTCTTGACTGGCGAACTCCGTTGTATTGGCAACAATAATTTCAATTGATCCACCATGAGTACCACTTCTGGCAGTTGCATTACAAACTGGAACACAGCTCACGATAGAAAAGACAGCCCATCGTGTCCACTTTGCACAATTTACGCATCTTCTCACCGAAATGACATCTGTAACACCAACCCTCCAAGGGGCGACGTAAGCCCTTGGCAATGGAAGAAGAAGCAATCCATCACCTGCCCGAAGACGTCGAACCAAACGTAGTCTCCGCAGTCCGTATACGAAAGACAGCTAAGACCACTGCCAACGTAGACCTTTCGATATCCAACGCTCATCAATCACGTTCATCGATCAACAAGCTTTCCACCAAACACGCACGCTTTCAATAGTCTCTACAACTGCTACCAGGGCACCACGAGGCACGATTGCGAATGCCAAAGTCTTGGCTGTGGATGATGACCAACGCACAAACGACGAATACCACCGAGAAGTGAAGGACACCGTTGACGCGGCCCGCTACGCGTGGTTCCCACTTGCTCACTCTTTTCGTATGTTCGGATACTTGTTCGTTTTTAGTCATGCCAAATGCCGATGTGCTACTTTGTTGTGGAGGGATTGCAAAGGCCGATATGTCCACTCGGCGGGATTTGGAGGGTACGTCGTTGTTGAGGTCTAAAGGATGGATCGGGACGCCGGCACGAGATGAATTCAATGGTGAGCAATGCGGATCCGTGATGCGGTCTGCAGGTTCCGACCGTATTCCTTCATCATTTCAACCCGACGATTGCATCTCGTTACCTTCGTTGTGTTGATCTTTGATATGCGTGGTGAACGCGAGCTTCGACGGCTTGACGGAAGGAGGAGATACTAACCCTTGAATGATACTTTTCGAAGCCGTCGATTGCATACACCAATCTTGTTACATTCTATATGACCTGAACAACCCTCGGCCAATCCTTCCCACGTACACCTCCCGACTGTATCCTCCCCTTACAACTTCTGCCGCTTCCTCGACCCTTCACTTCAACAACGCAAACGTCAGCACCCGCATCACACACGCACGAACCCCACACACTATGAAAAGCGTGGACGTACTATGCAAGCAGATACTTGGCCGCGTGCTCCACATGGTCATCCGAGAACGTGCTGATGAAGAAGTAGCTGTGATCGTAGCCATCCTGATACCGCACGTTGACCTTCTTCCCGGCCTTCTTCGCCGCCTCTTCGAGGTTCTCCGGTAGCAGCTGGCCTTGCTTGTAGAAGTTGTCGCCGGTGCCTACGTCGATGAGGATGTCGGTGTCGTTGGGGAATTTGGAGATGAGTTCCGTGGCGTCGTGCTCGGCCCATTTGGACTTGTTGTCGTCGCCGAAGTAGCCGCCGAAGGCCTTCTCGCCCCAGGGACACTTGGATGGGTTGGAGATGGGTGCGAAGGCGGACACGGACTTGTATTTGCCTGGGTTTCGCAGGTACAGTGTCAAGGCGCCGTGGCCACCCATGCTGTGTCCCGTGATGGATACGCGGTTCCCATCCAACTCTTCGAAGTGGCTGAATAGTGCCTCTGGAAGTTCTTTGGTGATGTAGCTGTACATGTTGTAGCCCTTTGTCCATGGCTCCTTGGTTGCATCGATGTAGAAGCCGGCTGCGCTGCCGAAGTCATAGCTATCGTCTTCGCCAGGGATGTTGAGACCTCGAGGGCTCGTGTCAGGGTATACCACCGCAATGCCCTTCTCTGATGCTTTGTGCTGGAAGAACCCCTTCTCTGCGCCGTTGTCGCCGGTGCAGGTTAATCCTGCAAGGTAGAAGAGGACGGGGACAGGTTTCGAGGAGCTCGCTTGTGGTGGCAGGTAGAGGTTCAACTTCATCTGGGTGTTGGTCACTTTGGACTGGATATCATGTTAGTCTCTTGTTCAATTCGTTCAGATTTCAACATCTACCTCATGTGCAAGCTTCAGCAACTTGCCACCGAAGCTGTTAATCGTGCCTGTTGTTTCAAACGACATTTTGGAGAATGACTGTGAGCTCCGTATGAGATTAGAAGAGGGATGTAGAAAGCTGCTACAGTTTCTCGCGAGTATGGAAGGAGAGTGTATCTTGCAGAGCAATGGCATGAGCACCTAGATGAAATTCTGTTCGTATGAGGGGCTCTCATGAGCATTCTGCGGGGCAGGCGACTGGCGTGACGTCGGTCCCCTGGTCACGGAGAACTGGAGAACGGGATGCTGTGGACAAGATCGGAAACACTTTCCGTAGCTCGTCGGCTGTGATATTTTATCGGAGCATTTTTGCTGTTTTCAGCAATCCTCATTGTGCTCATTTTCTGGCTTTGGTATCGTTGATGTCTTGATTTTCCCTTCCAATGCAATCCGAGACTTTCCGCCCAAACGCCGTCGCTGTGATTCTCAAAGTAAACCTTCTCCCCAACTCATTCTTGCATGAAACACGATTCGATCACCAGCAGCTCGCAAGAGAGAGGCCATCCTATAGCAACTCCTCACAAGTCCAGTCCTCGTAGAACCCATCCGGCAGGTATCTCCGTACCACCAGTGGTATCTTCTTCTCGCGAAGCTCCTTGAGCGCAATCTGCAGAGGGTCGGTTTCCGATTCGACGTCGACAAGAACAGGAGCACCCATACTGAAAACATGGTGAGCTGTGACCACCAAACAAAGAAATCGGTACTCGTCTTACCTGATCTGCAATGCCCTAGTCCCAAGAACACGTGCACGTTCGTATTTGGTCATGTATGGTGTCGTCGTCCTCCTCTCTGTTGCGATCTTCTTGCTCTTGACGCTCTTGACGGTATTGATCCCTGTCGTAGGATCCCCACTGGCCACAATGTTGTTCTGGTCGGTGTAGTCCGTGCTGTTCAATTGCGCCTTTGATGCTGCCTCGTTGGGGTCCACATCTGCATCAGCTGGTCCTACTTGGTATGAGCATTTATACAGTACACCATCTTTTAACACGAGACCCACCGTTTGCGTCGTAGTTCTCTTCGAAGTTCGTCTCCTCGATCAGATTGTCTTCATACTCCCTGACAAGCCTGTGTTAGCACGCCGAGATGGCCTGAGAATTTCACATGCCACAAGCACGTACTCGACATCGCCGAAGTCGCGCATATCTTCATCGCCGCCGCCGCCGTAGTCAGACATTTTGAAGGTGAGGGTGCTGGTTCAGAGGAGTTGCTGGAGATGTGGCGCGAAGATCGGTAGGTGGGCGCAAGTCGAAGGCGATCGCCGTGACGTTTTCGAGGCTCACACGAGTCGTGGTGTCGAGCAATGAGCAGGTCAAGTGGTGTTGGTGTGAGTAAAGCTGCTTTCAGAAGATGGACTTTTCGCTGCAAGGAACGCGACTGCGCTAGTGGCGCTAATGATTCAGCAGGGAGCGGGCCGCTTCCCCGCAAAACGCTAAATCAGATTTCGACGTCTTTCCAACTTTTTTGGCTGCTGACATCCACCAAGCCATTCCAAATTCCCGTCATGGCGGCGATGGCGAACAAGAAGAGGCCAGCTCCTGTGGACGACGGCTCTGGAGAAGAGTCGTCAGTATTCGAATCGACAAGGAGTCCATCCACGCAGTCCAGGCAGAAGAAGGCCCGTTTCCAAACGCCAGACGACGATGATGAGACGTCGGTTTTTGCTCGATCGACAGCACCATCTCTCGCCGACACCAACACTGCCACCGCTACCATTGCAGAGACCGATACACCTCATACGGATGCTTCAAGTGCTCGGAGCAAGAGCAGACCACGACCCAAGAAATATCAATGCACGTTTCCCGACTGCACCAAGGCGTTCGATCGCCCTATCCGCCTCCAGACTCACATCAACTCACATACAGGCGAGCGGCCTCACGCTTGTCCTCATGATGATTGTGACAAGAGGTTTCAAAAGCCGGAACATCTCAACCGCCATGTCAAAGAGAAGCATGGGAACCAAACATTCACCTGCACCCACAAGGTCCGCAAGGACGATACTGGCATCATTGAAGAGTGCGGCAGAGTTTTCGAGTCATCGACTAAGCTCAAGCGACATATAGCCGTTCACGAAGAGAAAGAAGAGACAACGTGCACTTGGGAGGGCTGCGGCAAAGTGTTCAGAAAGCAGGACACGCTCCAGAGACACATCAAGAAGGACCACTTGAACGAAGACTCGTACATTTGCAAGCGCGAGACCGCCGACGGCGACGTGTGCGGTCAAGCATTCCCCACACCAGGTCAATTGAGAGGCCATGAAGCGAAGGACCATCAAGCTTCCAAGTACATCTGCCAGATATGCACAACCGCCATGGATCCGCCAACGGGAGAGATGGCCCCGATCGACAACGGACTCGATGCCGCCTTTCTTCCTACTCTTGAAGATCTTCAATATGTGGGCCACGACTTTGACCCGAAGGCTCTTGGCAATCTATCCCTCGAGGACAACGCTCGCGCAGGCTTTCAGCATCCTGGCGGCATCGTGTGCTTTCCCACCTACCACGATCTCCAGCGTCACCTCAAGTTCGTACACCCTCCCGTGTGTGATCAGTGCGGCAAGAAGTGCAAGAGTGGGAAAGACCTCGCGGCTCACATCGACATTCATCATTCTGTCAACGGCCCAAGCACGCGTACTCCTGCGGAGAAGAAGTTTCTCTGCCCAGTCGAGGATTGTCCAAGAGCCGTTGCTGGTAACGGATTCACCAAGAAAGGCAACCTGGACGTGCATGTCAAGAGCGCTCATACTAAAGAGAAGAAGTTTATTTGCGGCGAGTATGATCTGAGTAAGGATAAGAAGGTCGAGGGTTGGGATGGTCAAGGTTGCGGCATGGCGTTGGGCGCAAAGCAGAGTCTCATTGGACATGTTCGAACGCAACACCTCAACCTTCCCCCGACCACGACCGCCAAGGCTACCAAGCGCAAGACCAAATCGAAGGTGAAGCAAGAGGACGAGGATGAAGACTTCATGGAAACCGACGATGCGTCTGGTGCGACGAGCAAAGCTTTGTCGATGCTCACTGGTTTTGGCTACGAGCAACACCGCCCCTATGCCTGCTTAATGGCGGCCGGCCCCACCTTCTGCCAGATGAGATTTGCAAAGGAGTACGAGTTGTGTTCGCATCTAGAGCTGACTCACGGATGGAATGTGGACGACATCAGCGAGGCCATGGGCTTGCAAGCGGACGAGTTTGATGAAGAGATGGCAGATGATTCGCTGAGACGGGAGTTGGAAGAGCACGTCGGTGGCTTCAATGCTGCTGGTCGTGAGGCGCAGATGTTTGAAGGTGAAGTGGGCCGTGTTTAAGATTGAGCGGGTACGTAATGGCGGTTGAAGATGGGGTGTGCAGTAGCTCCTTGTGTTTGCTGTTCTTTTCTGGTGTTCGGCATAAGATACCCATGGTGTTGGCGTTTTCTCAATAGCGTGTGTAGATTGAGATTGTAATGGCTCTGTTTCTCAATCAAAGGCTTCTAGTTGCGCTCATAATTTCTCCTGCATCACTGTAATGGCATGCCGTCTCGTGCGCTTTGTCTGAACCGTGTCTCACGAATCCAGCACTCCTCGAACGACTTCCTTTGACCAAACCCCAACAACCCACTCGCCCCCCATCAACCCCCTCTATAATCCCCCTCCACATGCACAAACTCCTCAAACGACACCCCCCGTCTCCGGACCTCACTCCCATTCCTCAAAACCCCCGGCTCAAAAGATACCTTCCCCCAACCCCCAATCAACCTCCGAAAATAACAACTCGTCGCCGCCGGCGACGTATACTTCTCCCGAAACGTCGCGACAGAATTATTGATGATCCGCTGCGCTTCGTCCGGGTGCGCGAGATAGCGGTGGAGGGTTTTGGGGAGGTCGATGAAGGAGCGTCTTTTTGAGGGTTGGGATGGTTAGTTGGTGTTGAGGTGGGCTTGTGTGGTTGACTGGACTTACTTTACGGGCACGTAGTTTTGGTTTTTGCCGCTGCTGATGAGGAGGTGGTAGAAGTGGGTTGTCCAGTCGAGGTCGTGGATTAGGGGGAGGGAGTTGCAGTTTAGGAGGAAGGGGAGGCGGCCGGAGTAGCTACGTCCTTCGGTGTGGACTGTGAAGGCGTAGCGGCACATCTGAGGAGAGTCAGTATGTAGGTACTTGATTACCTATTGGGTTAGGGATTGAAAGAGAAGGGATAGAAATAACAAACCTCATCCTGCGCCATCATATTCTCCCTCGTCTCCCAATCAACAACCTTAACATCCGCCCAGTCCTCACCCTCGGTCTCATCCAACAACGAGCCCCTGACTCCCTCATTTGTCCACCTCACACCCCTCCAAACCACCCTCGGCAGCTTCTCACTAAACGGCGCATCGAACTCCATCGCCCTCCTCCTCATATCCCTCCACGACCCAGTCCCGCGAGCGCTGTACATACTGAAGTCCGGAATCAGCCAATGCCGCCGATGACTTTCATCATGGATGTTGGACGTGAAGGTCCAGATCGACCGCGTGTCGTCTGGTCCGCCTGAGAGGAGCGACATGTCGTCGACCACGATGGCGGCTTCGATGGTGGGCAGTCGCTCTCCGCCGGCAGAGGCGCTGAGGAGGGCTTCTTGGAGCATGCTCAGTACTGAAAGCGTTCGCATGCGGTAGCCTTGGTTGTCGAAGGTTCCTTTCGTCTCGAGGATGCGGAGCTCGTTTTCGTGGATCAAGATTCGTACGGCTGCATCGTTGCGCCAGGAGATGTCGACGTCTTCGGCTGTGATTGTGTGCTTGCGGTCGTGCCAGTATTTGACCGCTCGGTCGATTTCGTAGTATAGGTCAGGGAAGTTGGCCGTACATTCTGCGGCAAAGAGGACCTCATAGTCCGACTTTCCACTGCTTTCCGCATTCTGCGGCGTCCATGAGCTGGTCTGTGAGCAAAGAGCCGCGGTGGACGTCAACGAAAGGCGTCTAGAAGCAGGATACAGGAAGTTCAACGTCGACTGAAAGCATAAAAGGGCAATGAGGAATAGACATAGGCGTTTCCAGGATATGACACTATCCATGCTATTTTTTTCCCTGCCAAACGCCCTTCATGGCGGGCCAAGCTGCGTTGTTTAAGGTACGACGACCAACAAGACCGTACCTTCCTTCCTTCTCAGAGCTTGCGTCTCTCGCACAAACCTGTTGGTTAGTTTGTCATTAGGCAGCTGCGCGCTTGCCCGCAGGAATCCGCAAAAGTCGGCTTCTAAGGAATAGCTAAAGTGACAAACCGGTGTGCTTTAGGATGCGAATAGAGTACGGCGCTTGGGCGATGATTCGATAGTTCTTCCTACAAGCGCGACTTTCAACTCGTCCTTCGTACTCGCGGGCGGCACGGGTTATCCATCGAGGATGCTTGGCGAGATGATACCCTTTCTAGAGAAATGCGAAGCTTGTGGTCTTGCAGATGGATGGAGGTGCGATCAACGATTGCGAGAGTGTCGGATCGGAGAAGCATCCGAGAACTTTGCCCTAAGAAGTGAGTGAATGAATTCGTTCTAACCCTTCGAGGCTAATGGTCTATCATTCAAGTGAATGAATGCCGTCGAGAGCTCGTCGATTCATTGAAGTTGTTGTTCAACTCCATCCATGCCTTGCGCGTAAAGGCTACGCTGCACGTGGAGCTGGTCTAAGTCAAGGTGCATCTATACAATAGCAGTCAATACATATTCAAGTCATGCCTCATAGCTAAACGCTGTGTACTACGTGTTCAGGCCTTACACTTGCCGGTCGCTGAAGAAGAAGTACCGTATGCGCCATGAGAACGACACTTGCCCGAAGCTCCTCTGAGCGTAAACGTGACGATCCATCCAAGCTGATGAGATTTTCGTGAGCGTGAATTTCAGATCAAACTGCTTTGAAGTATTCTCTCACTTCAACCCAATTGCGTGACGAGTGTAAGTTATGTCGAAGTAGTACAAGATGGAAGTGGTAGCCATAGCGAGATGTCGTGACCAACTGGAATGTGCCGATCGCCCTAGGTCGTTTAGACAGTCCAATGTTCGTATGGAGCACGGGTGTGCCAGGTAAGGTCACCGCAGTCTCAAAAGTTTACGCCTCGTCTTCTAGATTTCTCTTCTCTTCGTTTTCCTCTTCCCCCTCACGATGCTCACGAGAGCAAGGCCATCTGTTGCTCAGCAGCTCGCTGGTGGCCGCGCTTCGCCAGACCGCGTCACTCGACTGAAGATCCGGGAACAGACTCCGACGTCGAACACGAGTCTTGCTCGAAGAGGGCAAATGCGCTTGGCAGAAAGGTGAAGTTGACCAGAGACTTGCGCAGGTGTTGAGACTTGACAGTTGTGCCGCGAAGCCGCCAGCAGAGAGGTAGCAAGCCAAACAAATCCGGAGCTGGCCCCACGAGTCGCCGTCCCAGAACGCCATGCGCTGCACCTCGTAGTCGTCGTCGTCGTCTGCGTGCCAGCCAACATCGTTCCGCAAGCTCGAATCAGATCAAGACAGGGGCAAACAAGTTATCGCAAAGATACAATGCGTCAATCCCTCCAACACGTGCGAGGCCATGGCCAATATCACAGATATTGATCTCCGGCAACCGCCTTGGCGTTCTCGGCCTGGGATAAGGAAATGACGACGACGACGGCATGGCGCGGCAGCGACATTTTTGACTCCTTTTGCCATCAGTAATGGCATCGTCTTGATCTTTGACGGGACCAAACTGCATCACCAACGCGCATTGACAGCCATCACACCGGCAGTGCAGCGCGAAGAGTCGCGTGAAAAGAAGACAAGATGGGCCCCACGCGCAGCGTCATTCTCACCTGGGCAATCCTCCCAGCACTGGTCGTGTTATTACTCGCAACCATCATTGCGCAGCCGCCAGCACCACAAGATCTCAAGCCCAAGGTCTTCGTGCTCGGACTCTCCAAAACCGGCACGACTTCCATTGGCGATGCGCTGGAACGACTGGGCTATCGCCGCCTCGGCTGGCGCGATATCAGGAGTCGACACATGGTTCACACTTGGGCGAACGGAGATCTGGAATCCATCAAGGGACTCACACGATACTACGATGCCTTCGAGGACCTGCCCTGGCCTTTCGTCTACCGAGAGATGGCTGAGATGTACCCGGACGCCAAGTTCATCCTCAGCTTGAGGAAGGACGAAGACAGATGGCTCAGGAGCATGCGGACGCATGTTGGCAGAGGCAAATGGCTGCCGTACACGTACTTCTACGGCGCCGACACGTACGAAGGCAACGAGGACATCATTCGACAATCGTACAGGAACCACACGGAGAACGTTCGAGCATACTTCAGCGACAAGCCGGATCGCTATATGGAGCTCAACATCGACGACGGCGACGCGAACTGGAATATCCTCTGCCAGATGGCACAGTGTCCTGGGAACAAGATCCCGTCGCTGGCCTTTCCCAAGAGCAATACCGTCGCCAACTGGGACATGGGCGTGGTGGGGAACAACTTGCACTGGTTCTGGGGATGGTTGGTCACGAGAGTGGAAGAGCAGGCTTCCGACTACTACTACCGCCATGGGAAAACTCTCTGGCGGCCTTTCTTGCATTTCTGCTGGTCCATCTATGACTTTGTGGAGGCCATCTACTCGGAAATCTACTTCAGGGTCATACCTTTGGCTTTTCCGATCATCAAGGCGTGAGCAAGCACAGGTGTGGATACATTTGTACGGACGAGACATGGGCACGAGTGCGTAGAGTTGGAATGGAACCTGATGGACGTTGGAAGAGGCATTCTGCGATCACAATGATCGATGCTACCAGACGACTGGCTCGATGGGTTGCTATCCGATGAGTTGGTAAAACCCACTTGTTTGGCTGGTGTTTCTGTTGAGGCTCGACTTGGCCCCTTGAGATGGACACTCGATGATGCATGACAAGCGTTGGACCAATACGGCAGTTGCGATTCAGCGGGTTGTTCCCTGCTGCTGGACCCGCAGGGACAGCATGTGTACATAGAGCGATCCCAGCTGTGGCAGACCACGTTAGAGGAGGAAAAAGGGTCTCGCAGCTGACCAAAAAAAATATCTCGCCGGATGCGCAAGGAAATCCATTGTCCTTGTGACCAATGACACGAAGGAGTGGTTCCTGTTGCGTGCTGTACGTAAGACAGTTGTCATTAACTGGCGCAAGCAACATCATCATGCGGTCTTTTGCGAGAGAGAGCATCTGACCAACAAGACGAATCCACTCTTTCGATCCCACAACGGACGGAACGTTTGAAACCCCGCTTTTGACACACGTGAGTGGCTTGCAAAGAGAGTTCGAGACCTGCACGCGTGCTCGCGGGTAGCCCGCATGTGTTGTGCAATCGCACCCGCGGGTAGGTGAGGCCCCTTTCCCAATCTTGCTTTTCAGGGTGCGATAGCATAGCTTTGAAGAAAACCGCAAAAGACGTCGCAACGAGCCGTGAAAGACGAATGGAGAGAGAGAACAGATCACTACGGATAGCTGCAGTGAACATGTGTTTGGGTACATGTCGGTCCAGCCAATCGTTGCGACTTTCTGGGTCTGTCCGCTTTCCGATCAGCAGGACACGGACGTCGATCTCGATGCGCTCTCGACGAGCACGGCCACTTTTTTTTGTGTGTTGCTGTTCCTAAGAAAGATGCAGGCCCAGAAAGGACGGATGTACGGACCATGATTTTTTTTGCTCCAACGACGTGGCCTTTGGCTTGCTGGGACCTCGGGCTTATGTCTGGTGTATGCGGCGTATCCGCTCCAGGAGCGTACGCACGCATTCGGTTTCTCTCCACTCGTATCTCGACATACTCGCCGACGGACTACTGAACGAATGACATGTTGCTGAGTCGAGCAGACCAGGCGTGCCACTCGGGCGAGCAACAACAAAATAATTATTTTGAACCGGGCTCGGGAACGGATGTCTCAGGGTTGCTTTGGGCTTGTTAGCACACTGCACGAGGAACGCGAGCGGCTGCAAGCCATTCCCGCTCGCTAGCACGAATAATAGGCGCCGAGAGGAGAGCAGCGTGAGGGCTGAGGCGTGGAAGGTTCCTGGAGGCTGGCATCCTATTATCCATCCGACACGCGCGTTTATAGAAATAGGCTCAACCAGCGATGGTAAAGTCCGAGTATAAGTAGGGAGTTGTTTGTTGTTTTACGGCGTGAGTTCCTGCAGTAGCAGGCGCGCATAAGGCTCGAGCATAGGTGAATGGTGTTGGGAGGCATTGAGATGTGAGGATTGAATGCCGTGTGACCAGCGCTCCGTCGAGGCTCGTTGGTGGAATGTCGAGCGGAGGCTCAATCGAGGAGCCAAAGCGCTCACTAGTGCACGGGCTCGATGTGGGCTGTGGAGTCCGTGCCGTCTGGGTGTGGTCGAGCGTGATTATTGATGCCATGGGATTCAATCTTCTACGCTGCGGTACTGCTTTGTTTCCTGTCCTTCCTCCATATCATCATCTTCTGCATCCTATCCTTCCCCAACAGTGGGCGGCTCGCGCGTCAGTATCACCATCACCACCAGCAGCACGCAGCGTGCCAGATCCCGGTCGGCTGCCCCTCAGCTGGATCATCACTGCCCTGTCCAGTCCAGGTTCCACACACGCCTGTCCTCGCCGGCTATCGTCCACCTCGCTCCTGCACCTATCTGCACCTCTCTGCCCGCACTTTTTGTCCCACGCACCCGCACCACCTCCTGCTCTCCACCACCACGCGCCCTTTGGCATCGAGGACGGCAGCCTCACCCATCCACCTGTGAGGACATAAGCTGAGTGGCGATCGGGCGACGTTGGTGTCGAGCAGCAGCAGCAGACGCGGCTGTGCAGAGCGACTCAGTGCACTGCAGAGCCCATACCCCGCGACCTGGAACCTTCCCTCCCCGAAACAAAGACGGCCGCTTTTTTTGCTTCTCGCAATTGGCCCTGCCCGTTGGAGAGCAAATAACATCCTCCTCGTCAAAACACACGCGGTAAAGGTGGGCTTCGCATGTCGTCGCCCTCAATTACCTCGTGCTGCTGCTAACGGACCCGGACCAGACAACAACAACCACCCTCCCTCCCAACCATGGCGTCGCGTCCCAGCAGCCAGCACCGCTTGAGCGTCGGTGCCAATGCCTCGAGTCTTCCCTCGCGCAACTCCTACAGTCGCACCCACTCGCATTCCACCTCTCTCGGCACCGTCAACCCCACCAACCGCATCAATCGCCGCAAGAGCTCGACCTTCTCGCCCGCTGGCAAGCCTGCTATTACTGGTGCAGTAGTGGAGAATGCCGTGGCAGATGGCACGGCGGCTATCAATAGGCGGAGTTCCATGTCGAAAGCCGCTCTTGCTGCTTTAAACGACGGCTCGACGCCTAGCAGCCTGCCGCATCGCGTGTCGGTGCCCGATAGCACTACATTGAGCAGCAGCGCGGTGGTGGACGGCGGTCCTTTATCCTCTTTCCAGGGCTCTGAAAAGAACAAGCCAAAGATGCGCAGGGCCAGTGACGGCACTCGCTTGACGAAGAAAGAGAAAGCTGCGACTGGCGATTTGAAATGTGAACACTGCGGCAAAGCGTATAAACACGGCAGCTGCTTGAATAAGCATCTGTAAGTGTTGAACGAGATTGGATTTGCGAGACCCGTAAATTGTACTGACTCGCCGTTCCAGCTGGGAACATACGCCACAATGGCAATATACGTCCAAGCTGCTCATCTCGAAGCACCAGCAGGTTCAACTTTTGGAGGCTGCCTCTGTTTTGGTTGCAATGAACCAGGAGCCCTCTAACGATAGCGACAACTCGTCGTCCCCTGCGGCTTCTGCTTCGTCTGATATGCGGGACGAGGAATTGAGCTCGACTGAGACAACGCCTCCACCACAGGGTGACTCGTCTTACAGGGACAGCAAGCGGTTCAGCAACAACAGCAGCGTCTACTCGCGTTCGTATCAGTCGGTCTTCTCGGAAAGTGTTCCAAACAATGAACACGGCTTTGCCCATCACCGCCAATGGAGCGCCTCGAGCAACAGCCGTCCAGTGACTGCCAACACCTCGTACGCCGACAGCTACCGTGGTGACGAGGACCCGCAAGATTTGGCCGCCGCTGTTGGATTGCTGAGCTGCAGCTATGGTACTCCCAAGACTGGGCCGACTGGTGTCCCTATGGATGTTCCTCCAGTTCCACCACTTCCAGCCAAGTACCAGAACTACCACCGCACTCAGGGCGATGTGCACATGGAAGATGACGAAAGCTCTGATGACGAACCTCACGCCCGCAATGACGATATGGAAGACCACGGCATGTTTGGCAAGATGGACGCTTAGTTCCTACATCCCGTCTTGCCTCTCCCTCCGCCGCTTGTGGATGACCATCTGCCTCATTCTAAAAAACTAACATATCTTACGCGCAAAGTTCTTATTTTGAAACCCAGCATGGCAACACCCGGATCGAAAATCTCGAAAGGAGTTACACAGATTGCATATCGCGGCGACCAAACAGGAGAAATGAAAGGGGAATTGTTATATTTGTGTGTGTGTTTACCAACAACCATGACGGCGAATTCTGCTCCGCAGGCCCTTTCTAAGCACCGATGAGCGGCACTATCGATTTACTTCTTTCGATATTGTGCTGCGAGGTTAAAGTTGGAGAGGGTATCTCGAGCGTTGAGCAAATTCCCGGACGGACGGCGGGAAAGGGGTGGGCAATGAATGGGGAAGGAACAATTGTACTTCTTGGAAGATGGAGCAATGGCGGGTAATTTGTTTTTCTTTGGGTGAATGGAATGGCTTTTTTGTTGTTCTTTGTATCGGAGCTGGGTTGTTGCGTGACGAATGGGATATGATGACTTTCTATGTGTGAAGATTATTATGAAATGGAGAGTGAAGGGAATTTGTTTCTTTTGTTGATTATGAGGAGAGAGAAAGGAGGGGAGGGGAAGGAGAGGAGAGAAAGTGGAATGGTAGTTTTGAGGGTATTGAGACTATTTGAAGACTCTCATCAACGTGCATTGTTGTTCTCCATTTCAAAGGTTTTTGGGGGATTGTCGAGTATATGTGTGAGGAAGTCACGACCACAACCACATGCATAGTTTAGATCTATGTGGAAGGAACGAACGCTATCAAGAAGTAGCAAGTAGTGTCTCGATGAGCGATGGATTACTACTGCTACCACTCGGAAGAATGGCTGATATTACCTGTCCCAAGAGCCAAAAAGTACAGATCCAGATGGCCTGACACAGACAGGTGCAGGCAGACTGACCCACAGACAACGGAGCTGGGGTCTCTCACCACCTTTCCCCCTAAGACGAGGGAAGACCCAGCCAGCTACAGTGCCTGACGTGACCTGACGTGACCAGGAGATATGATCTCGTGTGTGTCCAGGTTCCGTCTTATATTATTGCGTCGAAGATCACTCCATTAATCACACCACCAACCACTCGCAGCACAGCACTCCTCTCGCAGCACAGCACAGCACAGTAGACAGGGATTCATCTATCCATCGATTCCAGGACAAGGAGACAAGACTGAATCACTTGTTTGGTCCTGTTGTCTGTTCCAGTTCTGTCCAACCCAGCCTGAGAGGAGAACCTTTCGAAGCTCAGATCCATGATCAGAATTAGAATTAGACTCGGAATCAGATTCAGATTCAGATTCAGACTCGAGCGTAGCTTCACCGATGTCCTGAGTAGCATGTGTTTTCGATACGCCATTTCGATATAAGGCCAAAAAGGGGTCACGCTCACTTTTCTCCATCTCTGAGATGCGTGTTCTCAATGGAGATACGACATTGCAGCTGGACAATCGACTAGATGGATGGATGGATGGATGTCTGACTTCGAACGCTTGTCTTGTCTTCTTTCTTTGAATACAGGGTATACATGAATAGTGTTGCCACGGACTGCAAATCTATACTGTATTTCATCATCAGCAGCAGTAGCATCAGCACCACCACATGACAAGACGATTGATGATGATGATGAACGATGGACGATGACGATGTAACGCCCATTCGTCCCAAGGTTCGAACAACAACGCCAGCTTCAATGCTGAATGCTTCTCCCCGTCCTTCATGCTCCTCGCGTCCTTTCTTCATCCAAAAGGCGAGAACCCTCCACCACCAGGGAACCCCCTCTGTCCACCCGCCGCACCACCAAACGGCGATCCACCCCCAGCGAATCTGAACCCTCCACCGCCACCACCCATGCCTCCTCCACCGTTCATCATATTGAACAGCATCTCCGGATCGATCTGCACGCCCCCACCGCCACCACCGAAGCCTCCGCCCATACCGCCCGGGAACCCACCACCGAAGCCCTCACCCGCCTCCATGAGATCCACACCGCTATCATACCGCTCCCGCTTCTGCGGATCGATGAGCGTCTCGTGCGCCTCCTGAATCTCCTTGAAGCGGTTCTCGGCCTCCGGGTCGTCGGGGTTCTTGTCCGGGTGGTGCACGACGGCGAGCTTGCGGTAGGCTTTCTTGATCTCATTGTCTCCGGCGTCTTTGCCCACGTTCAGGATCTTGTAGTAGTCTTTTCGCTTGCTCTTCTTGAGCTCGAGTTCGGCGTTGCGGATTTCTCGGTCGATGCCTGCTTCTTCTGGGCTCGTCTCCTGGATATTCTTGTACGCTCGCACGGCTTCCTCCCAGTCACCACTCTCACCCAATGCCTTTGCCCGCGTTCTGCGTGCTTTGGTATAGCTGGGATCCAGCTGAATCGCCCGGTCACAATCTTCAATCGCCTTTTGGTACTGCTTGAGCTTCGAGAAACACATGGCCCGGTTGTTAAGGATCTTGGAGTTGGTGCCCTTGTTCGAGGGGTCAATCTCCAGCGCGGAGTTGTATACATCCACCGCCTGCTGATACCTCCCAGACTTGAAATGGCTGTTACCCTCTTCCTTGGTCTTGTCGAGCTTCTGCACCAATCGAAGATACTTGACGGCGTCCTTGTAATCCGGGTCGCAGGAGATTGCTTGCCGGAAGTGTTGAATCGCCTTGTCGTTCTCGCCTTGCGCGTAGAGTGCTCGACCTCTCAAAACCAAAGCATCAGGGTCTGCGCTGTTCTGCCGTAGTAGTGACATGGCGACGTTCTGTGCATCGCCCAGACTGTTCACAGTGCCCATCTTCAAGTACGCCTCCGCACGCATCAACCTCCACTTCCTCGGAGGCTGCACAGTCGATGCCAGACCCTTCTCCGCCTGATCCAGGGCGAAAAGCACCATCGATCCACTCGTGCCAGTCTCCAGGCTATCCTGCGCAGTATCGACATGCTTCTTCATAGCCAACGCGGCCGCCTTATCCTTGGCAGTCGCGGGTGGCTGTATCCGATCGTAAACGTCCAGTGCTTCATTCGGCCGGCCCAGCGAAGTGTAAATCTTTGCCATTCGATGTAATATCTTGGCATTGTTGGGGTCTAGTTCGTCGGCTTTCTTGCAGTCTTCGAGCGCCTCGAGGAATCTGTTGGCGGCCATGTTGGCTGCTGCTCGGTTCGAGAGGTAGGTCGATGATGTGGGGTTGGCCTCGATTGCTGTGGTGAATCAACATATTGGTCTCAAGATCCAACAAATGGACCATAGAAAAAATGAATAAACCTACCCTTGGTATACTCATCAATCGCACTGCCATACTGTCCCGCCTTGTACAGCTTATTCCCAGCAGCCTTGTACGCCTCGGCCTCCGCTTCCCGAATCTCAGGCTTCTCAGGCTTGCTGTCCGACTTCTCCGGCTGCTGCGGCTGGGGGCTCGCCGGCGTGCGGTGCGGAGGAGGTGTAGGCCGATTCTCTTGATCCTCGTGATCATCACCGCCATTGACGCCATTGGACTGAGGAAAGGCCCCGGGCGTCTCAGGCGCCGGCGTCGTCTCCATGGGGTCCGAATGGAGGGGTACGCCGCCCTCCTCCCGGGAGTCGCGGGGGCTGCTCATGCTGGCGGACAGGGCGCTCAGACGGCGCAGCTCGTCGGGCGGGAGGTTGAGCGGGTGTTCGTAGGGGTTGGTGCGCGAGAAAGATTTGCTGGAGCGCGGGGAGGATTTGGATTTGGACGGGTCTTTGGAGGAGCGCTCGCGCAGGAAGTAGCCTTTGCTCTTTTTTTCCTTCTCCGGCGAGGGCGAGGGCGAGGGCGAGGGCGAGTGCAGTGGCGGCGGCGGGGTGGGCTGCTCGTCGTTGGCGGTGGTGTTGGTGGGGGCGGGAGTGGTCTTCTTCTTGCTGAAGAAGCTGGGCATAGAGAGAGCAGCGGCCGGGTAGTGGCAGCACAGCACAGCACAGCAAATATTACGGCGGGCGCACGACTCACACGACAAGCAGCAGCAGAGACTCACTAACCGCAGCGAGCGAGAGTGGCACCGATCCGGGCGAGGGAAGCTTGGTGGGAGCACCTCTGTGACCTTTTTCCGACCCCGACCCTGAAGTGCGGCTGTCAACCCGCAGGTGGAATCTTCTGGTAGCCTTTGACGACCTGCCCGGCAAAATGTGAAGTGAGGGTCGATTGATGATTACCTTTTGATGCCGAATTGATTCTGATCAACTGAACAGTTTCAATCAACTCAATCAAATGTCCGGCGCTGGAGGTAAATTCGAGGTGTGCGGCGGCGTGGTTGTTCAGTGCGTTCAAGAGACAACACCAGGATCGCCTGCCAAAAGTCCTCCAAACTAGCGGCAACAAATCAATTCTTAAAAAAGCGAGATGACTTCATGCAAAAACTGAACATTGATTCATATTTTTACACTTCTTTACACGTCTACTGCTATACTGCCTTTTTTACACAACAACAACGACTGCAAAGCGATCCATGAGTGGCGATGAACATGTACAAGGAGAGCCCTCTTCCTCTCCCTCCCTCTCGCTTTTAGCCCTCGCTCCCAAAACCAAAATGCTGCTCTCCTCGCGCCATTTGCAAATGCATCAATCGATATCCAATACAATCCGAGTGGAGACTTCTTCTATGCCGCCCGTCTCTTGGGGTTCGAAGGCTTCTTCTTCGGCGTCGTCTGCTTGCTGCTCTCCCCATTGATATACTTTAACAACTCGTCCAAGTTTCGCTGGTCTCTGCCAGTGTTCGACGCCGGTGCCGTTGCTGCTTGACCAGGTTCTGCCGTGGTCTGACCTACCGGTGGCTGCGCTCTCGTGCCCATCGATACTCTTGACGTGCGTCCGTTCCTCGACAACAAGATCTTTCGGCTTTGCAACAAGTTGGCCTGCTTGGCTTGGTTCACGGCATTGTGTGTGAGCGTCTCGAGCCACATCTCAGCTTCCTTGGTGTTCTGGTTCTCCGGTCCCAGCTCCGTCTTGAAGATGCTGTAGCTTTCACGCATCTTGGCAACAGCTGCTTTGGGGTCCTGGTCCAGAGCCAATGCCTGAGCAAGCTGGAAGAGAAGCGTGGCCGTGTTGATGGTCTGTCGGCCCGCAACTTCCTCGCAAATGTCCAGCGATGCCTCAAACCACAGGCGAGACTCGTGGAACTGCTTCAGCGACTGCAGCATGACCGCCGCATTGTTGATCGTCGTAATCGAGTCAGGGTGTCTGATGCCGTACACAACCTTCCAAAGGTCCAGCGCATGTCGAACATACCCTAAAGCTTTCCTCGTGTTGCCCGTGGCGTGCTCAAACAAGCTCAAGTTGAGGTATGCGAGCACAGTCTCCGAGTCATCAACACCAAGCGTCCGCTCTGAGACAATGACAGCCTTTTTTGCCAGCTCTACGGCCGCTGACTTCTCATCGAGTCCATAGTACAGAGTCGAGAGTGCGTAGTAGACGCGAGCAACTTCTGGATGCAGAATGCCATAGATCTGCTCGTGCAAACTCAAGCTCTCAAGCAGGAGCTCCTGCCCAAGCTCCTTCTGATCCTGCTGAATGCTCATACGTCCAGCATCCAATGCCTCCTCGGCGAGCAAACTCTTGGGCGATGCTTCCTTGACCGTGGGGACGATGTTGAGGATGTTGTCAGGGTGGAAAGTGGCCAGAGGCACTGTTGGCGAAGACACAGCACCGCGGTTAGGTGAGTTATCCGCGTTCTTCTTCTTTTTCTTCTTGCCACCCTCGGATGGCTGCGAGGTGCCATTGGGCGCCAGTGAATCCGAAGACTCCTTGTTCTGCAACGTCGACTCTTTCGAAAACTGGTAATCCTTTGCCTCGACCTGGAAACCCAACTTCTTCGACACTTCACGCAGCACCTGGAGCTGCTTGCCGTTCTGCACGAGGTCTCCTTCGAGAGTGTATCGATACCTCAATGCAATCTGTCGTCGGATTTCCTTGTCCAAAGTCGCCGGTGTGTCCTTCTCGTACTCGAAATCGACATCCGGGTACAGAGCCTTAAGCTCCTCCTCAGTCTCCGCTTGAGGCGATGAATTGAGCTCCTTCCCAAGCAAGCAGTTGAGGAGATGTGCCACGCAGCTCTGAGAAAAGCAAGGTGGTAGCGACCGCAATCGCAGGTTGCAGACGTGCTTGAACGCTCGGCTCAGCATCTCCTGGTGGCAGACGTACTTCAAGGCCTGCAATCTCTTGCTCTCAGTCTTTTCAGACGATAGCTGGGCGACCTCGCCAATATACCGTGCGTTGATGCCCCGTCTGTGCATCTCGCGCACCAAGCTCTGGCCATCCATGGGGAATCCTGCATCGCCTTCTTGGAGATCGTGAACAATTCGTGGAATCACCTCAGCTGTCAGGTAGTTGCACACTGCGCGCACCTCAGCTTCATCCTCTTCCCACTCCTTCTTCTCCTCGTCAGACTGAGGTTGCTGTCCGCTGAAAACATCGGGGTTCAGGGCGAATGTGAATCCAGACATATCGACAGCCTCTTGCGGTGGCTTCGCCTCCTCCTCACCCTCGGGCTTCGTTTCCGAATCGCCGTTCGTGAGCGCCTTCTCGTCTCCGCTCGCCTGCTCTGCATCCTTCTCTTCCTTCTCGGCGCCTGCCTCAACCTGCTTGCGCTCGGTACGCTTCTTCTCCAGCTCCTTCGAAATGTATTCCCTCATCTTGGTGATCCTGTAAGAGTCAACAAGCTCAGGCCTGAGCACAGTCATGCGGTGAGGGTAGCGGTTCTCATCAGTTTGGTCCTGGCCACGATGCTTCTCCAACCACGCCACATCCAGAGGAGTGATACGGTACAAGTCGAGAACATACTTCCTGCCGTCAGTGCCTAGGAGACCCTTCGTCTCCACGCTGGCTTCGAGTTCGTGTTTCTTGGTCTCCTTGTCCCATACCGCATGTCTCTTGACACGCATCGCCTTGCTGAGCTCGCTGAAAGGTTGGACAAAAGACTCGTGCGTAGCGATGACATCCTTGCCTTCAACACCGCCGTAGTCGATCTGATGCTCACCAGGCTCCCGCTGCTTGAAGATGCCAGGTACTATACTCTGGCCAACAACGCGCTTACCGAGGTAATCGACAACAACGGTGCCTGGAGTGAAAAGGCCGTTGATGTCCAGTTGGTTGACGGCCTTGACGCCCTGAACGTCCTTGCCAGTAGCAACGCGTGCAGCCTCATCACCACCGTCACTGGCGAAAGTGCCAACACCATCCGCACCAAAGGAGTAGAATACATTGTTGTACACGAAAATCTGCGCATCCCTCGCCTCGGTTGGGTTCAGGGGCTGGATCTCACCTCTCGCGACCAAGCAAGCACCTCGAACAGCGGCCTCGTTGTACTCTGCGAAGAGCTTGCTGGTCAGCCTCTCGCGGAAAACACGATCCTGGACAGTCTCCTTGGGAAGCTCGCGGGTGGATTGAAACTCCTCGTTCCAGTCACGCAGGGTCTCAGCATTGTCTGCACCTGCCAGAAGAAATGCTTCCTGGGTTCTCGTCAAGTCGGACTGATGTTGCTGAACAGAAGATGGCGAGACGAGCCAAGGTGCTGCAGGAAGGCTGTTTGATAGTTGGTAGGATGCCAATGGATCACGCTGGCCATTGTACTCCTGCAACCGCTTGAACGAGGCGTCGAACGACGGCGAGATCTTGCTCAGGAGGGTGATGAGCGAATGCGCCGATGCAGACTTAGGAGAGCTCTTGGGCGCTGGATCGAACTTGTTGTTGGTCGACTTGTTGACGAAGAAGCCGGAGACGTGGGCAGTGATGTAGTGCTGCTCGCCCTCGTTGGTGACCGCTTGAAGGTACAGCAGATGGCCTCGCATTCGCAAGTGGTGAGGCGGAGGGTTCCACGACGACAGAGACAAGCTCTTGATCGTCTTGGGGGCTGGCTCACGCGGTTGGGCCAGGAGCGTAGACACAGAGCCTGGCGCATTGAGATCGTAGTGTGCCACGGGGTTCGTGTCCTCCTTCCCAGCCTGGCTATTCGGTAGCTCCACCCCATCACACAGGCTCACTCCCGCATCGATCCCAGTCACCAGATCAGTGCGATCTCCAGAAGCCCCAACCAGCTCCCTCACGCGCACAACGTGCATCCGTGCTTGCGCCTCCGTGTACGGATCTTCCACCAGATGGCACACTGGATCAGAGACAACATCAGGAACTTCCGAGAGCTCGACAAAGTCATTGATGCGCTTGCCCTGGTGCTCCAGATGGAAGCACGAGTACTGGAACGTGTGTGGGGTGTCCACTATTGACTGCCGTATATCCTGCACCTGCTCTTGACTCGACACCATGATCTGCGTCTGGCCGGGCTCGTGGGGCAGCTTGATGGTGAGCTGGAAGACGCTCTCGGTGGGCTGCGCGCCAGCCGCATCGTCGCCGGACTTGGAGGCATCTTCGGTAGAGCCATTGGTCAGTTCGCCGTTCGTTTTGGATGTCGCGTGATGGTCTGAGGATCCGTTTTCCTGGGCTTTGGTTGCCGCGGAGGCATCTGGAGCTGCAATGCATTAGATCTGAGCATTGTCTTGATGGTTCTGTAGAGCTGTCCAAGTAATTGATGGATTAGCTGGATGGCAAACATACCGTTGGTCAAGCTGTCATTGCTAGCTGCCATGCTTCGTGACCTGAACGATGAAGAAACGCGGCCAACCCAGTATCGATGCGAGTCAATGCCAGACCAAAGCGAGGGAGGGGTCAAGGGAATGCGGTGAATGGAAAGAAGGCGATATCAAAACAACAAACGCCCGCTCTACTGTACAGAGGTGTTGATGGATGAGTAGTCGTAAAATACAACCACAGCAGCCCTGCGAAAAGTGAGGTAAACGATCCTGGAAAATCTGGCCGAGCTTCCGAGCCTCGCCGAACCGCCAAACAGCGGACAACGGACGACCCCCTGTCGAGGGCACATGACAGTCTGCATCTCCTTATTGCCGTTAAGGCTTTGCCATATTTCCTGTTCGCTATCGACAATCGACACTGACTGTTTATTATTATAGTCTATACTCTACAATACAGTCCCTAGTACAAACGTTAGTAACCCCTACTAGTTTAACTATTAATACTAGTCCTATATAGATATATAATTATTACTACTACTTTATATACTCCCTATTATTATTAATAACTACTTAATACTTTTCCTTTATACTTTAATAGACTCTAGCTATATTAGAGATTAATAGCTTTACCTATTTAATCTATATAGCTCTTATAACTTCCTCTTTTATCGTAAAGAAGTACTAGCTAATTTTATACTTTAAAAGACTCTATATATTTTTAATTAGATTAAGATCTAGTAAGTTAGTATTAAGATCGGTTTATTAATCCTAAAATTTTACTTAGTATAAATACTAAGTTTAAGTCTCTAGTTAGAGCTTATTAAAAGAAAAGAGTCGATAGACTACTAAAATAATCTTAAAATAGAGGTTTAGGTATAATTATAAACTAAATAGTAAGATTAAATAGTAAGTTAAACGCTATTATAATAAGTATAATATCGTTCCTATATACTAAGAAGATTCGTCCTAATCTATATACTTAGTATACTTAGTTACTCTAT